>NC_084481.1:64682670-64737670 GCF_030035675.1 Rhineura floridana | reverse complement strand
TGTTGGTGGGCAAGGTTATTAGGCAAACTGCTAGTATTGCTGGTTCATAAGTATAGTAGGAGCTATCTAAACCACCCACTAAATACAGTATGGGCCTGTTTATTGAAAGCAATCCTCAAACCAATTCACTATGGAGCCATTCAATAAGTCTGCATGGTGAAGTCCTTTGTTTTGGGACAGTGAATTGCCTTCTTTTACCACTCCTCTGATCAACTCACACACACACCAACATCACAGGAGTCATCCAAACCCATCTGAACGTGTGTCACAAAATACTAGTCTTGAGTCAGGAGGAACCTGAGCCGGTAGCCCTTAGAGATCCCTATGCCAAATAAGCTGATGACCCAGGCACTTCCATGGACCAAATGATTGGGTTCTCCTCGGAAAAAGTTGGCACTCCCAGGTTTTTTACACTTTCTTCTGATGATTATGAATAGTTTCTGAAATACTGCAGCAAGCACAAAGCCCTTTATATACTAGTTTAACTATGGTGAATTCTGAGAGATACTAGATTAGATTATCCTTGAAATGCCTTCCAATCCCATGAGACTCTTGTGTCTCAAATGTGTTAGAAATTAGATAATCAGTTCTTTGGAGCTTTCTGTTTGAACTGCTCAAAGTGGATGAACTTAATAATCAAAAGTATTACAAATATTAATAAAGATATGGGATGATATGAACAAGAGTTTTGCTGCTATATTATATAGGAGGAAAATCATTGCCTCACTCATCACATGCACAGAAACTAATTGTGAGGACTGAAAGGACTACTCAGTGTTGAAGCCCTTACTCAGAAAAAAATCCCATTAAACCTTAGTGAGAGAAAGATTTACTGAACTACTACTGAAATTTGCTACATGAGCAGAATTGCTCCTAGATGGTAATTTTGGGGAAGTTTTCTGTGAGCTGTCAGCCACTCACTGAATGCTGAAGTTCCCTTCAGCTGTAGGATACCATATTTCCATTGGTATTTCAAACAGTTTCAAATCCAAGGTCTGAAACTTGACACCCGTATGAAGCCTAAACACATCTGGTTGATTCGAGGCCACAAATAGCCCTGGAATGCCTTTGACACCTTCCATAACTGCCATACTTAAAAGCTTCATTCCAAAATAGAGCTGACAAAAATGCTTGTCAGCATGATGGGGCTGGGCAAAATCCAGCAATGTATGATGCAGTAATAACAAGCCAGGTAGTCATGCACAGCATCTTGTACATAAACAGGAATTTATAAATATACTCTGCTAGAAAACAATGACATTTTAAAATAAATAAAAAACAATGCATGAAGATAACATATCCCTGTATCAATACTGTAGATCAGATGGAGTGGAAACTTGTCCTCTGGATGTTGCTGGACTGTAGCTCCTATTATCCCTGCCAATTGGCCATACTGACATGCTAATGGGAGTTAAAATCCAACAACATCTGGAGGGCTACAGGTTTCCCCACCTCTTTTATAAGTGCAGTAATAACACAGGCGAAAATGCCAACGCTTAAAGCTGTGTTTTAAAATCTTCATCTGCTTGTGGGCCTCCTTTCTTCAGAACAGCTAAACAACAGTTGCTTTAACCACCTGCTACCAGCTTTCCCGTGAGAACCTCAACCCTGCTGCCACTTCTCTCAAGCCATGACAATCCTTTTCTGGGTTGTTTCTCCTAGTGCCATCACAGTCTCCACACATCCCCTCCTGGTGTGTCCAAACATGCAGCATCGCACCTCCTTCATTCTTTTGCTCAGTTCATGCTTCCCAGGGAGTTCATATACTGAGGTCCCTTATGCATAGCACTGCTGCCTCCTCCACAACATACCCTGTTTTCCTCCTGCTGGGCCTAGTCTATTGACCAACTCTTGCAGATGTTCTTACATAGATGTGTAGGGATCATGCTCACACTTAATAGCTCTTCTTCAGCATGTGGGATGATCATATACTGGACATTATGTATTCACAGGGGTGTTAACATGTGAAAACACAAACTGCACACACAGATTGCATGGTTTGTGCCTGCATGTATGGATTGGGGATCTATGAGCATAGGAATGTGCAGACATGTGTGGGCTTTGAGTGAGCTGAGGGAATGAGATTGGCAGGCACAGTCACAATCCTTACCCATGATTACACAAGAATGCTTGCACAGTGCTTCAAGTTATTGGCAGCCCTAGAAAAATTCTGGTCTATGCTGTTTCCAGCAGTGTCAGTCCATGGCAAGACAGTCACAATATCCCCTGGCATGTAATTGGAATGTGTAGGCTTTGGCATGCCAACACAAACCACCCCTAAACATGGGCTAGTGGTGGCAAGCCAAATCCCAAATCTGGGCAAAATCCAGTGTGTGCTGGCAGGTTCACATGACTGGCTCATCGTAGCTGCAAGCCAGCTCAGGAACTGGTTTTACCCTACAACTGCTATGAGCTGAGATGATTATGAGAATATACCCTATACCAGCCTTTCCCAACCTTTAGGTCCCCAGATGTTGTTGGACTACAACTCCCATCAGCCCCAGCCAGCATGGCTAATGGTCAGGAATGATGGGAACTGTAGCCCAGCAACATCTGGGGCTCTAAAGGCTGGGAAATGCTGGCCTATATGTCACTGGGAGAAAGGAGGTAATCAGAAGGCAAACACAAATATATTGAACTGCAGGGCCAATTCTATATCCAAAAGGCCTTTTTAAAAAACTGGTTTTAAAGCCACACTTCAATGGCTGGGAAAACTCATAACTGTTTTCCACTTCTGAGTCACAGCTAGTCAAATTCAACTATACTATTTAAGCAGGAATCAAACAATATGGTATGGCTTGCATAATTTAGCAATGATGTTTTACAAATGTGCAGAGCAGCAATCAATTGTGCATTCTTAACACCATTGCTCAGTGCCCCAGGCAGTAGTGATTAGTGCAGGCAGGGCAGCAGTGTTCACCTGGCTTCCCAATGCTGATGATCAGTGCTGGCTTCTGAGAGGGGGAGGGTGTGGGAAGCTTGGTGAAGGCACAGTGGTGGAGCCAATCCACTGCTCCTGCTGCTGTACTGTACCCCATGCCTTGCCCCTCCCCTTCTTGGTAACCAGCCCTACTGCTGCCCTGCCAGTGCCGCCTGCTACTGGCCACAGAACATGCTTATGTGCAAGAGGGAGCCTAAATGAAAAAGTCTACATGATGAAGAGAGTCAGAAGCTATCACAACCCTGGAATATACAGTATTATAGCAACAATAAAATTAGCATTTTAAGTGTTCCAGAAGCTTCACATGTATTATTAGTCATTCTGACAACAGCCCTGTAAGATTGGCACTTTTTATCCCCATACTGCGAATGTGAGACTAAGAACTGAGACTTACAATAGTGACTTGCCTGCAGCCAGCTAATTTGAAGCTGATATAAGGCTTGAACTGGAATTTTCTGACTTGAACGCACACTCCTAGCTACTCTGCAGTTTTTGCTGGTGAGTTGTAAAAATCTAGCTCTATAGAAGTTCCTTCGTGGCAAGAGTAACCGACATCGTGTTCCTGCTGCTATCAATGTAATATGGGTTTCTTTTAGCTGTATTGAGTTGGAGGTTTTAACTTTTTTAAAAAATATATTTATTAGCTGTCTTTTTGGATCAAGTCTGGGCTATTTAGCCCATATACTTTTAGAAATCTTGTTTCCCTTTTTAAAATATTTTTATGTAAGCACTGTTAGTCACCTTGGGCAGGGTGGGCTTCATGACCAAAAGGTGAGGTAAGAATAACTTTAAATTAAATTGAAATAATTAAATGAAATGAAAACCTGATCCCTTGCATTGTGATCTATCTCCAGATGGCAAGTGGCACAATTAATCTAAAAATGTTTTGGTGAGGATCTGGTGGTCAACAATGCAGTTAGGGTGATTCTTTGAAAGCCACTTATGTGATCTGATCAAAGTTGCAGATAGATGGAGTGATCTCCTTTTTTGTTATTTATTATTTGATTTATATCCTGCCCTTCCTCCCAGAAGGAGCCCAGGGTGGCAATTTGCTTAACTACTAGGATGAAGGAGAGTTCTAGTGGTGTTTCAGTTGGGCTTAATAAACTTTATTAATCAGGCAGCTCACATGAAACAGATAACTCCAAATCTCCATTCCGTGTGAACTTGTACCATCTGCCCTTGTCCTCTGGGGAAGCTGAATGCACGATTATCTCAGTTTATCTAAGGCAGCTGAGAATCCCTGGGCATATGATAAGAAGAATGACTTTTATCCCCACAAAAGTCATAACATGAGCAGGAAAACCAGTCATGTTAAGTGACCTCAGGTGAACTCCCTAAGATGCAGGGGAAGAGAAAAAGAATGGGATATTTCACATTTTGAAAGGAAAAGAAGGGGCTGTATCCAACTGTGCCCCTCTGCTCATGAAAGGTTTTTGCTCCAGCAAGGTGTCTGTAAACGGAAGAGAGAGGGGAAGTGATTTTCACAAATTGCCCCCTTTCTCCTGAAGCCCTCCCCCCACCTCATGCCACCTTCAAAGCTGTTGTGGTCCCCAACCAATGTCTTAGGAAGAATGGAATTTCTTTGCTCTCAAGATGAGGTGTCCAGGTGTAGTTTGATCAGGGCAATGATATAATAGTAGACACAGAAAGATTTATTTATTATTTATTTATTAAATTTATATCCTGCCCTTCCTCCCAGGAGGAACCCAGGGCAGCAAAGCTGCAGTTGGAAAGGTTCTCATAGGTCATCTAGATGACTGTCCTGTAGCTAAATGTGAGATGTTTTTATAAAGCACTCCACTGACATGCCCATCTAGCCTTACTTTGAAAACAGATGAACAGAGAAAGTCATCTTGCTGCAATATTGAAATGACCCAAACATACATTGGCAAGGCAATAGATTTCAATACTGCAGTTTTAATTTTATTCTCTCTAGAGTTAACCCTCTGTGAAGGAAGATAAGATAGTTTTTACTTTTTTTCCATCTTCTTGAACAGGGCACAAAGAGATTTACAGCCCAAGCCTAACCCCTTGATCAGTGCTGCTGGAATAAGGATTAGGTGGAGGTGTCCCTCAGCTGGACTCACCGCTAGAGGGGTTTTATCACAGAGCCCCCCACTGTGCCTGCCAAGAGTGCAGAGGGTTGAGACCCTACCACCAGCTATGTTTCTGCTATCCATAGCCACTGTAGGATGCTGAATAGGGTCTTTTGGGGTGGGGGTGAAACAAGGCTGGCCATGGATCCTCTGTATCCTAAGCCAGTCCATTTCCTGGAGATAGGCCCAATATGGACCTATGTGGTATGCAAGTCTGGAGCTAGCACAGCAACAGAGAAAATAAAAAGTTCCCCTCTACCTTCTAACCTGGCTAGTAGGAGCTGGCAGGGCTATGGATGTGGCAGAGAATCCGCTGCTCTGTGCCTCCCTGGCCCCTCTTACAATTTCTCTATGATATATTTTTGTATTCATATTTCAAACCAGCAAGGATTCCTTAATGACAAAAACAAATGATCCGTTTTGAATTTTCTTGCTGTTTAGACTAAATTTGTCCAAACCTTATTAAGACATTCTGCACTTTTATCTTTTTACTTTTAGCCACTAAAGACAATCCAGTCCTCATCTCATCAGCTGATTTGACAGTTCAGTCTCATTGATGGAGATGCCTCTGAAATGACCATGGGTGAGATAAACATGTGAAATTATTTATGAGTTATGTAAGACAACTTAAATGAAAATTAAAATATATACATGGTTCTTCAAGTATGTGGCAACATCTCACATTTTACAACAGAACAAAGCTTTAAATTGTCCAGATGTTTTTGTCAGGAGGCCCAGTATTGATTCTGTCAACAAATCTTTCCATTTTCTTTCTCTGTCCCCTCCTTAAAACTCATTATTTCATGGAGTAAAGATTGTTTCACTGCTATATTATTATCTGAAAAGCATCAATGGGGATGATATATAAATACAACTAATTATTATTATGTTGCAAGATATCTTATACAAATATTTGTGTGTGCACTATGCTTTTATCCCACATTCTGACTCCCTTAGGACTCGCAGTGAAAAATAATTATATCTAATCATTAAAAAAAAACAAATCCCCAAAAGGCCTAAAATTTCATTGCCATGTGTAAAAACATATATATTACCAAAGGTACAGACTTTTTGGGCTTAGACATGGGCACACCATGTGTTTTGAAAAGCTACAAATATCTTTATTTCAGTGACATAACGGTAAGAAGGTTTGGGGAATATGGAGTGGGTTTGTGAAGAAATTCCAGACTTGGAAGGTACATAAGGAATCATCTGGCAGCAGTTTGATTTTCTAAAGGCAGCTGATTGAGGCTACTTAGGGGTTTGGATGTTAGAAGTAGTCCCGGTGGAGATGGATTAATGGGCAGAGTGTAGTAAGGCAGTCAAAGGTGCGTTATAAATGCAATTTGGCATAATTGCAAATACCACACTTGCTCTGTTGTTACAAAGACTTCCATTTCTAGTGCAAATTTCATGAGTTCTGAATTTACTCCAAGAAACTGTATATCATTTAAGTATAAAAGTAATCCTCATATCTGAATCAAATGACAGAAACTTATCTATAAACAGGATGTAAATTTTTTATGAATCAAGCTCTAAATAAGGAAAACTTGTGAGCTGGGAATTCAGAATAGCAGCAAAAGAAAGCTGATTTGCTGCTAAAGCTCAAGAACAATATTTAATTTATTGAATCAATCTGAAAATAATAGTAGTGCTTACATCAGCATGAAAACTACAAAGGTTACACACACAGTTAGAAAGTTAGAAGAATTAAAGAGAGGTTGCAACCATGACAGCCCTCATCAGTACATGTAAATAATAAAATGGAGCATGTAATTATGTAAGGTAACAAGGCCACAGGACTCCTAGACATGTCTATAAAAATAGTTAGTTGACCACTGCAGAAATCCCTGTATATCTTTACGAGAGGGAGACAGAGAGAGAGAGAGGGAGGGAGGGAGAGAGGGAGAGATTTATTGTGAAAAACTAAAAACAAACCATATTGGGTGTTTGGAACTCCACATAAAGGAACCTCTTGTCACCATCAGGTTTTCATACAACTGTCACCAGTTTTTCTCCTGCTTCTCAAACCTTTCCTTAATTGTCTTCTGAGCATAGCTGCCTGGAAGCCACAGAAACAAACCTGCTACAAACTTTTTCCAGCTCTTTCTTTCTCCATTTTTCTAAACAGGTTGTCCTCATAAAACTCTGTGAGTTAGAACAGGCTAAAAGAGATTAGCAATTAACTGGTCCAAGTCATCCAGTGAGGTTTACGGCTGAGTAAAGATTTGAACCCAGATCCAAATCCAAAGACTATAGTCAAAATTCAACACTACATTCTCTGCACCACACTGGTTCATGCTGTATGGATTAGTCTCTCCACCTTTCCCTATTGCAAGTAGGAATCACCTCAGGTGATCAAACAGGAACGTTTTTGGAAACTTAAAGCTGATTAGTTTTGCCATTTTAGACAGCTAGTGTCCTACACATTACTAATCTGGACAAAAGAGCTGATAAAAATATTTGTGTAGCCTAGTAACTTTTATACATTCATTTGCAAGACAATGTTTTAACCACAAACACCTCTGAGCAGAAAGCAATTCTGTCTGACCCCATTGTACAGTTATGTGGTTTCCATTCAGTGATAGACTCCAGGGGATTGTCTAAGTTTTCTGGTCACTATCAATGGTCCTGATCAAAGGAGACTCTTTGAATTAAAATCTCTTGCCCTGACAGAAATGGAGAAGGGCCATAGCTCAGTGGCAGAGCATCAGCCTTGCATGCAGAAGATACCAGGTTCAACCCCTGCTGTCTCCAGGAAGGGCTGGGAGAGGCTCCTGTCTGAAACCCTAGAGAGTTGCTGCTAGTCAGTGTAGATAATGCTGAGCTGGATGGATCAATGGTCTGACTCACTGTAGGACTTTATGTCCTAGAATTAGCCACACACACTAACTTCTGCTTACTTGTCTCTTCTCCCCAGGTCCTTCTCCAAGTAATGTTCATTCAACAGCATCCAGTGTAACTTTTCACTCTAAAGAAGGCAGTATGAGGACTTTTATATGTCACTAGTCTTTCAAGACTTTCTCTTAGCTCATTTATCCTCATGTTACTGTCATGTGCCTATGAACGGATGAGCTGTTTTGCAGGAAATATTTTAGATGTTTGGATATGGAACACAGGCCTTAGATTTTCTGGTCTGTAGTATACAACAAGTGAATTCCAAACTCCTTATAAGATTGGTGAGTATAATTAAAAATGCCTTCATTTTTCTAGAGTTGTATAACCCAAAAAACAAAATGTGTATCAACAGAGTGGGCTGGAGGGCTCAAATCAAAGTTACAAATAAGAAGTCAAGAACCATGGAGAGGGAATGCCATTTCAAACCATGGGGAATATGAAAAGCATCAATCAGTCAATCAATATGGAATAAGCTAGTCAACTGGGCCACTGCATTAGTATTAGCTCAATTGCCTTGTCTCAAAAATGTAAATGGTTATAAGGCAGCAGCATCAGACCATTCTAGAACAACTAGTCTACCAAGAGGAAGATAAGTGTGGACTGCATCTTCAGAAAGATCAACACTTTGGCTTGTAAATCTATGTCCATTATTTGTGTTACTCTAGAAAGACCAGGATAAGCACTAACGGCCCCCCAAAAGATGAGGAAAGCATAATGATTCAGACACTGAAAGCAAAGGTTAATTGCAGTTCAGTGAGTCTTGCCCTGAACACAGATTGAAATTTCTCATATATATTAATAGATGAGACAGCAGTTCCACCAGAAGAAGAAGAAGAAGAAGAAGAAGAAGAAGGCAAATGGCCTTTACATATTCTTGAAGTAAACTTTAGCTGGGTAAATATGCAAGATAGGTAGCAGAATATCAAGGGCAGACTCATGTTAGTTTGCAAGTGTTCCTCCTGATGTACTGAACTTAACTTGCTACTATTGTGTGCTGCTGCTTCTGCTGCTGCTACTACCACTACTACTACCACCACTTGGTTTAATACAGCAGTTCCATAACTTGCTTTAGGCTGCAATCCTATACATACTTACCTGACAGTAGGTCCCTTTTAATTCAATAGGATTTTCTTTTGAGTAGACATGGATAGGCTTGCACTCTTAATCTGACTGAATGGCCTTTTACTACCTTTACTGAAGTTAAGATAAAATATTTTCTGATGATTCCCACTGTACAAACACTGCATTTGCTGATGAAATCTGTGACAGAAATGAAGCGAACCCATATCCAGATTTGAAAAGGAGTATTATGGCTAGGGTTGCCAGGTTCAATCCCTGAGACTGATCCTGTATTTTTAGAAGAAGAGAAAGTCAGCCAAGTGCAGGTGTTCTTGCAACATTGTAATGGGAAAAAACCACAAGGTGGAATTCTTCCTTCCCCCCTGCACAATTTTTAAAGATACAAAAGACCTCTTGGTTGCCAGGTCCAGCCTCCAAGAGGTCTTCCGTATCTTTAAAAGTTGTGCAGGGGGAAGGGAGAATTCCACCTTGTGGTTTTTTCCATTACAGGGCTGCAAGAATACCTGCACTTGGCTGACTTTCTTTTCTCCTAAAGATACAGGATCAGTGTCAGGCCATGAACCTGGCAACCCTAATTATGGCACTTGTACAGAAAGTCTTCTTTGCATACTTGAAATCAAAGTATATTAGCTGGGTTTTGCAAATTGTTTCCTTTTGCAAATCAATGTGCTTGTATGAATTTTGGCTTGTCACATTTTCAGCATTTCAATTTTCAGCCTATGTCTGTGGAGCTTATGGACGACCAACTTTACAGGATTCCACCATATGCCCAGAGCCTAATATATATGAAGGCCAGCTTTAACATAAGAGGTTTATGGTAGTAATGTAGTAAGCCATAATATTTGCAGATGGCTATAATAAAATCATTCAGGAGAGGAAAGGTTCAAGGATGTAAAGCCTGCAAAGCTTTTTTCCCTCCTCAACCCAACAATTGCATCTGAGTAATGCAACATAAGGAATATGTACACCATGAACCAAGCAATCTGGTCCAAAATGCTGCTTTAATTTTCTTCTCTAATCCCATGAGTATTTTAACCTCCATTTTATTTTCTGCATTGGATTTGGCTTAAAGAGGCAAGGGAATGAAGCACACAGAGTAATGATGTTGTCGTATACCTTTTATCCCTCAGTTTCAAAAGATTCACAGGAGAAAACTGGTGGTGTTCTTTTTAAAGACGCACACAGAAGCAATAGTGTTTTAATAATGGAAATAAATTGGGAGTGAAAGCAGTCCATATTATTTTAATACAGGACACTTTGGAAAATTATTCATATTCTTGTTTAGTCAGGATTTTTAACTAGATTACTACAGACATTATTGAAAGCAAAGTCATGAGCTCAGAGTAAAGCAATGCCACAATTTATGTGGCAGTCATTATTTTCCATCAGTACTCTGTGTTACATTTAGGGTTGCCAGGTTGAGGGCCTGAGACTGATCCTGTCTCTTTAGGAGAAGAGAAAGTCAGCTAAGTGCAGGTGTTCTTGCAACATCGTAATGGGAAAAACCACACGGTGGAATTCTCCCTTCCCCCCTGCACAATTTTTAAAGATACAAAAGACCTCTTGGTTGCCAGGCCCAGTCTCCAAGAGGTCTTCTCTATCTTTAAAAGTTGTGCAGGGGGAAGGCAGAATTCCACCTTGTAGTTTTTTCCATTACAGGGTTGCAAGAACACCTGCACTTGGCTGACTTTCTCTTCTCCTAAAGATACAGGATCAGTCTCAGGCCCTGAACCTGGCAACCCTAGTTACATTGCATATCTCTCATTCACACTTTCCATGTTTGCTACAGTTAAGACCAAAGTACACGATTGCCTCGAAGTGTTTGTTTATTGTAGGCCTCACAGATGCCTTTATGTTATGCGGCGGCATACAAATGTTAATATATAAAAGTAAATAAATAAAATTCAAGTGTAGATCTACTCTTTGGCTTATTTTCTCCACCACTGATTACACTATGACAAATGAGATGCTCTTCTCATGGTTGTGTCATGCTTAGTGACTGACTGCCAAGCAGCCACTTCCCTTGCCACTGTTGGTAATAGAGTGCATGGCAATTAGGGATAGAGGAAGAATCAGTTTTATACATATTTATACAGAGAATTTGGAGATTCTGACCCAATTGAGCTTTGCCCACCCTGGTCTGCTGCTTGCATTGAGCACTCACTTATGTCTTAGCCTCTCATGCATTGTCAGGTTTTTCTTAAAAAAAAGCCTGACTAATTATATGCAAAGTTATAAATATGAATATTATATGTATAACATTTATAAAATAGACAAGCCCTGTGTGGTACTACTACTACTGTTATATGTTTTGCTGTATGTATCTGGTTACTTGAGGAATATGTAAAGTTAGAAGTATACTTAAACAGTTATACACATTCCTGTGTTATTTATTTATTTAAGTATTTATAGGCTGCACTTTTCATAGAGTACATCAAGGCGGCTTACAACGTACAAAGGCATAAAAAAATTAACAATACAAATACCATGAACAACAACAATAAAAGCATCAATAATACTGTATTGGCTGTGAGGTGGAATCATGTTAAAAGGCCTGTCTAAAAAGTTCTGTTTTTAGAAGAATCTGAAAGAAAGGATGGTTCCTGCTGAACCCCTCTTGGTAGGGAGTTCCACAGGGCAGGGCCTGCCACACTAAAGGCTTGGTCCCTGGTGGAGGCCAAGTGAAGATCAGGAGCATGGGGAACCACCAAAACTGCCCCCATCTCAGTGATCAAAATGGAACATGTAGAGTCCCCATCTCAGTGATCAAAATGGAACATGTAGAGTCCTTATGTATGTATCTGATTATTTTAGAAAACCTGTAGTGTATACACTATGTACATAATATGTATATATTATGATACATTTAATAACACATATACTATGCAAGAATTGTTTGCATTTTAGTGGAACTACATGGAATTAGAAAAATCCGTGTGGATATGATTGACATCAAGATTTTCAGAAAATTCCATCCCTAAGGGCAATAGACTGCTCATTATATTTTACATTACAGTGCCTAGCATTGCTGTAAGTTACAGCTGACTGATTGTGAAGGGATAGCAGTCCATAAGTTAACAGGCAAAGAAACAATGAATTGAGGGAATTTATAGATGACATTCAAGGAGCCGTTGCTCCATGTAGTGGGTTAAAGGTGTAGATCTGGGGCCTAGACTAAGAGCTACCTTCTTTCAAAACACAATAAAATGAGTACGGATCTTACAAAAGTAACACTTCCTGGACTGTGGCCTCAGACTAAAGTTTATTCTATTTGGAGAAGCGATGCTGGAAAGATCAGGGATGATACTTGCAAAAGCACCTGCCACTCATGAGTAGGGTTGCCAGGTCAGAATCATCCCAACCCCTGAGATTTTAGGGACCAGCCTGAGTGAAGTCATGGGGTGGGTCCTAGTGATGTCATGGTGTGGGCCCTAGTGATGTCATTAAGTATGATACATTCAGCATTAATCACAGTTGCTTGGAGCATACCACTCAAAAAAAATCTCTGATGGGAAATTAAGATCTTAGCTAAATGAGGGCATTCTCAGGTCCAGCTGAAGTGATGGGATCATTCTTTCTCACTTGATTAGGGAGCCTGGATAGGGAACATTTAATCTAGCCTACTTGCTTCTGGCTTTTGTGCTCTCAGGCCAGGCCAGTCACCAGAAGGCCATTGTAAGAAGAAGGGAGCCTAGTGTTGTGTAGATGTTAGATAGGAGCACCCAGGAGTAAAGGTGGATGTCCCTGAAGGCTGCAATTTTAAGCACACTTACTAAGAGACTAAGCCCCATAGAACTCAACAGGACTTACTTCTGAGTAGATATTGTTCGGATTGTGCTGTTGGTAAGGCTTGACTAGTGATCCTCTGCAAAGATATTGATATCCAAGCAGGGTTGGTAACCTGCCTGGAATGCCCTGCCCTGCCTTTTAACATGGCTGCTCCAAACGTCTTTACAAACTTGACCCTTCACTGCAGAGAGAGGTTTAAGAAATGAGTAAAAGTTAAGAAGGTCCTCTACCCTTTCCTGCCTACGCTGGGGGCTACTATAAACTCACTTTGACAGCCAACCCAATTCCAGTGAGTAATTACTGACAGAGAGAAAACACACATGGTTTGGTCTACCTTCACAGGCAGTAGACTGGGAACAACAGCAGTTGAAGCCACACTTCCCAGTATGCGAATTCTCTTTTACCACTATCGGGCTAGAAAGAAACCATCATGCAAACAACAACGTGCATCATCAGTGGGTTTAAGGAGGTTGAGCTGAGCACATGGAACCACTGTTGTTGCTTCTATGGTTGTAAGGGAGTAAGGTCAGAGGTAAATGAAATGCAAATAGAAAAAGAAAAACAAAAGACAGTGATGATTTTCTGAATGCAATACCATACCAACCACAACAAGATTCCTACAAGTAAGGCAGAAAACTTAGCATTCCACAACCAGTCAGGGTTCCTAACCAAAACTAAAAAAATCTTGGCAGACAGTCAGCCATCACAGGAATCCCCATACAGCACAATCTGACCCGGGGGCTGCAGCTAGTGCAAAATAATGTGGCATGATTGCTAACATGAGCGAGACCCTATCAGCATATAATATTTCTGATCTGAAATCTGTACAGATTGACAATTTGTTACTAGACCAAGTTCAAGGTGTGCTTTCCATGTTAAGGGTGCCACATAGTACTTATAAGAAATAGAGCCTTTAGTGTTGCAGCAACTATGCTTTGGAACTCCCTGCCTATTTACATTAGGCAGGCACCTTCATTGTACTCTTTCTGGTACCTGCAAAAAACATTTTTGTTTAGAAATGCCTACCCAGGCACATAGAAGCTATTATGCTTTTTATCTGTTTTTAACACATCATTGGTTTTATTATAGTGAATGTATTTAAATACCTGTCTCTGGTTTTGCCAATAATTTTGTTTTAATTCCTTCTGTAAACTACTTTGATATTTTTTACAATAAAAAGCTATATAAACGTTATGAATGAAATACATCAATAAATTTTGGAGTCAATGTGGCCCTTGGGTCTCTTTCCACTTTTAGGCACAAAGGAATCTGCCTTATACCGACTCAGGCCATTTGGTACCACTTTACTCAGTACTGATGGAATGGACTTGAATTGGCTCTTCAGGATTCCAGGCAATAGTCTTTTTCAAATATTGAATTTGGACCTTTGCATGCAAAGCATATGCCTTTTAACTGAGCTACTGCCCCTCCCTGTTTAAACAAGTATCTTTTAAAATTGTTCTTTTCAATTCACTAATGAATGCACAGCATACCTGGGGCAGATCCATACTATTATTCATTTAAAGCACATTCAACATACATTGGAAGCATATAAATTCCACCATAGAATCATGGGAACTGTAGTTTGTTAATGCTGATGGGAACTATAACTGAGGGAGAAACTACGCTTCCCAGGATTCTTTGGGGGAAGTCATGCATTTTAAATGCAAGTTGGATGTGCTTTAAAAGCATTGTGTGGATCTACTTAATAAACTTTGCCTGCATGTAAATCATTTGAATTAATTTTTTTAAATGGAAATGAGCTATAAAGTTTACTGGGTGACCATGGGCTACTCACCATCTCTCTGCCTAATTTGCCTCTCAGTATGAAAACAACAAAGGGGAACCATGACCACCCCACGGAAGAAGGGCACACTTAAAATGTAGAAGAAATAATAATGTACAACCATAGTGTGAAATCAAATACTTATTGGGACATAGTATGAAGAAATGTTTATATAAGCATGACTGTCAAATATGTTTATTATTTACACAACCTGTAAATATATGTATAATGCAATCCTATGCATGTTTACTCAGAAGCAAGTCCCAATGTATTCAATGGAGCTTACTCAAACAGGGAAGTGTGCACAGAACTGTAACCTCAAGTGATAAAGAATTTCACTCACTCAACCCAAAATTCAGAATCATTCCACTTTAACCTGTTTTGCAACTGTTTTATACTCATTTTTATGGTTATTGGATTTTAAAGGGATTTACTTCTTATTGTGAGCTGCCTTGGTTTCCAATAAGCAATCCTACCACACAGGGATCTTGGAAAGGCTCCATATACACACACACTGGAGATGTAAAATACATACACCCCATACAATAGTTTATTGTCAAAACCAGTTGGTCATTGCCAAACATTTAAACAATAAAATAAAATCAGCATTAGGTTCCTTCACAATAAAGGCAGTGACACCTAGGTAAGCCCTGCCTAATTGCTTTAAAAATAGGAAGGGGAGAAAGATTTACAATACAAACACAATTCTTTGCTATGTTCACTCAAAAGTCCCATTGATTTACAATACAATCTTGACAATGTCTACTCAAAAGTAAGTCCTATTGAATTCAATGGGCTTTACTCTCGTTGTGTGGTATTAGCATTGCAGCTTTACTGTCAGAAAAGTGAGTATAGGATTAAAGCTTCATATTGGGAAGGATTTTAAAACAGGCTACGTATTAGACTGCCCTCTTCCAACAGCCCAGGAAAATTTAAATTTGTTTGACTCCTCATAATTAGAAAAGCATAATACATTGTAATGGCATTTAGATCTCCTGCACACGAGAGAAAGAAACTTTAGTTTACTCAGTTTATGAGATCTTCAGACAAGTAGGAAAAAAACAGTAGTTTTCTGGCCTTGCAATGAGTTCTAGCTATTGTCTGGAGGTCAACAAATCCCTTGTCAATCACAACCCTGACTTCACTTATTGGCTACAAACCTGAAAGGTGGGGTTAGAACAGCCAACTATGAGGTCATTTAACAGAAGCTGCAAGGGGTGGCTAACGTTTGGGTGTATATTTCTTGAACCAGACCACCTAGAAACTTTTTTTTTTAAATGAAAGCTGAGAGTCTGGACATTGAGGTGACTCACTTGGAGAGGGCCCCAAAGATCCAGAGTCTCCAGGAAAAACCCAGAGACCTGGTAACCCTACTCATGAGGTAGGCTTTCCTATATTCTAGAGCAGCCTTTCCCAACCAGTGTGCCTCCAGATGTTGTTGGACTACAACTCCCATCAGCCTCAGCCAGCATTGGCAATGGTCAGGAAAGATGGGAATTGTGGTCCAACAACATCTGGAAGCACACTGGTTGGGAAAGGCTGTTCTAGAGTGTATCCACTATGACAAAGTGAAGGATCATTTAGAGAAAGATAATCATAGGTTTTAAAAAATTGAACACATTTAACTTTGTAACTAAGCTTGAATCAAAATCAAATTTTCCAGATTTTATAATGAATTTGATTTATTGAGGCATAGAAAGGAAGAAGCATGTTGAAAAATATAAAAGATGTACTGAATTTTGTATTCATCTTATTTCTTAAATACAGAGGATAGCTATTCCCATTCCCAACATCTTTTGTTACTGATACAAGATTAGGAAAACAAGCACCATTGTTGTGAAAAACCATCTCATTTGTGTGTGTGTATATGCCTAAGGTAAACATGTACTAGGAGAAGGTAACAAATACCAAAATAGTGAAGGTAATAGTATTTGTATCAGATTATATGTATAGAAAATGAGCTAGAGCTTGAGAAGAACTGATCTTCCTAAAAGCAGATCCAAGTTTCAGTCCTTTTCCATGATTTTCTAACCATAAACTAGATAATTTCCCAAGTCTAAACAGCTTTTAATTTTTGTCATATAAGTGACGTTATGTTGATTCAGGTTAAATCAGGCTTGTAAATAGCAATTTTCCTCATCATCTGTGGCTAGTAAGAATTTCCTATAAATGACTAATCAGAAATGCTAGAGACTTAGGGCACAATCACATTTAGGCTGAGCTGTGGAGAGTTGGATGCAGCAGGTCTCCAGCTGCGTTCCTCAGCCTGGACCAGCTGGGGCACAGCCAACTCAGCCGAGACTGGCGTAAGCTGGTCATGAAAAAGGAGCATGTTGGAGGCATGTCAAGGGAAGGGCCGAGGTGAGGGGACTTAGGGCACATCCAGCTCATGTTTGGAATGCTTCAGCAGGTCCCAATTCAGGCAAAAGTAACACTGGGAAAAAGGTTGGTCTAAGAAAGTAAATACAATAGAAGTCGGTGGAGAAGGCTTACTCCCTGGTAGGGGTATTTGGGAGAGTAGGCTTTTACTTTATGGTCCCTGTGTACAGCTGCAAACTGAGCTGGCATTCAGCCAACCCAGGGACTCCTGAATGGCAATTGGATGTGGCGGAACTTTACGTCGGCTTCTCTTGCACCGACACCACTTACGCCAGCTTTCCCTGAGTTTGATTGCTGTGTCTGCTATTGTTGGTCCCTCACCTCCTTACAGAGATGTTTGCGGGCAGATTAGCTAAAATATATTAGTGGCTGAATAACCTTTGTGGACTTATTTGCAAAGCAGATCCTGATTTAAGATTATTATAGTAGGTGGCCATCCCAAAATTTTAATCCTCTCAAACTTCACTGTTCAGAGCTACATAGCTTTTCTTTAAAAAAGGTTCTCTCTGGAGGCCTAGACAATGAATTGGTTTTCTATGTTCATGAATTTTATTTGATTTTGGTGAGCTATAACCTGTTCAAACACAAAAACAAAAAGTACAAACAAATTTAATAAGTGAAGGAAGGGGGAGTCATACTGAGCTAAGTGAAGCACATTATTTTTTCCTTGTTGAATGCCTTAGCATATGCTGTATCATATGTTGCTCAAGTGTACTAATTAAATATTATGAAATGTACTACATGCAACAAAGCTTGTCTCTACACATTGTAGCCATTCATACCTGTGTGCTCATATTTGTGTCGCAGAAGGGAACTGCTTTTCTGGAATGTCTTGTCACATAAGTCACATGCGTACATGCCACTTTCTGTCTTCTTGATCTTCTTTCGGGACAGGCAGGAGTCAGAGTCTGTCATGTCATCAAGACCTGACATGTAATCCGGTGTTCCATCAAGCAATTCTCCCTGTGATGCAACCAAATGGTTTATGTAAAACATGTTTCCTTCCCTTGTTTTGTGATGTTATACAATATCCTGTGTTCCTATAGTATGTTAGTTATTATATTTAATTTCATATGTAATCAGGTACAGTAGTCGGTCTCATTGGCTCACACTCAACTTTTTATCAAACTGGGGAACCAGATTCTATTTTACATGAGTGTTGCAAAACACATTTGTCCATCATAACTAAGGCCAGCGCTGCACATTCTCTGTGACACAGGGGTGCTGCAGGAAACATTATGCTTAGGATGCCACTTGGAGCCTGCAACATCATATTGTGACACAGAGCTGCCACAAAAATGTATTCTACCCATATCTCCTATAACGTTTAGAAACAGTTGTGGTGTCAACATATTGTATGTTTCCTGCTGTCTCTGCTCATCATTGACTGCTGAGCATGAGAAAATGTACAACACGATGTCACAAGATGTGGATAAATAATCCAAAAAATTACAAAGAGACATGGAGACTTCAGTATGGGAGATGTGTTTGCACCCTTTACCCTGTATCACTAAAAAGTAGTTTCAGTCCCAATTGGCATGGGAACCCCAAATGTAACAGAAAAGGCAGAAGCCGGCAGTATTGTGACTGCAGATGCAATCTGAGTTCCTTCTTAGGCTATTGTACACTCAATCTCTTCCTGTACTGGAGTGGAAGGGTATGAACTAATAGTGTGTGGTACTGATGGCTGCTCCTGAAATAATGTTATGAAATGCTATATCTGTGTAATGGAAGAGCAGATGGCCAAATGGCCTCTTGTACCATTACCAAACTCAGGGAACACAACAACCACCAGAGTCATAGTTCTTTGTGATTTCTTCCCTGTGGAAAGTGCTGGTGTGATCAGAATACGATGTAACCTTTTTCCATAGGGCCACAGATGCCAGCATAGTTTTGATGGAACTCCTGCTCACATTAATATATTTACTCACGTCATATTCAAATACCCAGTTGACTTTCAGTTCCTGGATGTCATAGTTGTCCAACATGACCATACCCATCACTCCAAAATTATGGGTGCAATTCTGTATGCATTTACCTGGGGCTAAGTCTCATTGAACTCAATGGGACTTAATTCTCAGTAGACATGGTCAGGATTGCACTGCATGAGCACTCTTGGACATGACAGTGAGGGGGACAGGAAGTCCAAGTGCCTCATTCTTTCATGCTTCTTTCGTTCTCAGAAATACACAAGCAATTCAAGGATTCAGATTCTTTTGAGCATTTTCAGAGGACAAGGAGAGTAGAGGATATGGACATT
Source organism: Rhineura floridana (assembly GCF_030035675.1). Classification (NCBI taxonomy): domain Eukaryota; kingdom Metazoa; phylum Chordata; class Lepidosauria; order Squamata; family Rhineuridae; genus Rhineura; species Rhineura floridana. Next base: position 64,718,438 of record NC_084481.1, on the reverse strand, counting down.
CTATTTTGGATGATACGGACTTGCAAGAGAACAGCACTTGTGCTTCCTATTGTCCCCACAACTACAGCTGCTCTAAAATGTATAAAAAATACAAGATGGGGGGGGGATGCATGCCAAAATTTTTATGGATATGCATTCTGGCCTACAGTTTATCATGTGAAAACTGGAGAACAATATACAAGGTTGTACACTGGATTTGAAAATAAGGCTTCAGTTACAAGATAACAGGCAACTTTTCATTTATAAACATTTTGAGGTTAAAATAACAGTATCTGAAGTGCCTCTAACTCAGCCATTAAACTTTTAGGATAATTTTGCAAAGTAGCTGGAAGTCATAGAATGTCACAACAGGTGGGTTCCAATCCTAAAAAAATGTGCAAACACAACTTTACCTTTGTGTAAAATCCTATATAGATAAGTTAAATTCTGATGTTCTGGTGACAATCCAAAAAGCTGAACAAGTAACTCCTCACACCCAGTGGAGCGTTAGACTTGTGTTTCTCAAAGAAGAGGCTCCCTCCTCCAATAACCCTACACAGAGTAAACAACTTGAGAACTTAGGAGAGCTTCAAAAACAGTGATATGAGACTGGTATGTGCGCATGTGTCTGCTGTTCAAGTAAAAGAAAACAAAATTCTGGTAATTCTTTGTGGTCTCTGTCTTTGCAGAATTTGTATCTTGCAGTGTAATTCTGTGAATGGGTTTTTAAAAGTAAGCCTCACTGAGTTCAATAGGACTTACTTCCTGGTAAAAATGCTTAGAATTACAAAGTGCATCAAGTGTTCATAACAATAATAAGTTGCAAAACAAAACAAAACACAAGGTACAAGTAATAACTACAGAGATTTGCTTTCAACATATCAAACCATAAGTGTTCAAAAGGTTTCAACTGAATTTTAAATTTGGTAACAAAATATTATTATGCAATCCATTTAAATATATGTTTTCCCTCTAAAGGCCTCAAGTTATATTTTTATAATTAATTTCATAATTTGAAATAGGGAATATTAATAACACTTTTTATCAGTGCTGTATCTATGTTAAAACAGCCTTCAGCATTAAGCAGTAATGAATGTGGATCAGTAAATTATTAAATTTCTTGATATTTATTTTGTCTTGATCCAAAGAGAGTGCAAACTTGCATGATAACGTACATTTACATTTGGTATCAGACAGTTCAGTTTCTTAGACTAGGTTTGTACTAATTAATATTAGAGAAGATTAAATAGGCTTAAATACGTTTACAAAGAGGGCAGATGTACTGTAAATTGGAATAGTGGAACAGCTGTTATGGAGGTACTGTGTTATTTATGCTCCTATTGTGCAGAGAGGGATTACTGCCTGTAACATTAAACCATACCTGATTTTCACATTTGAAAATATAAAACATTTACTAGTTGGTAAAATTACTAATGGAACCTAATAGGTCATATGGGAATGTCCACAGATGTTTTTAAAAAATCAACTATAAACAGTTAATCTCTCTCTGACAAACTGTAGATGTATTATATATACATAATTCCTACACATTATGAACATTTCCTGTGGATAAAATCCTTTGCTATATTTAAGTAGACAGATGTCTTTTTTTTTTTTTACCGCTACAGTTCCTAAAAATTAGAACCAATGTAGGGCCATTCCTTTATTGGGCCATCACTCAGGCATATGCTTTGAATGCAGAAGGTTCTAGGTTCAATCCCTGGCAATTCTAGTTTAAAAAAGGATGGGGTAACAGGTGATGGGAAAACCTCTGTCTAAAACCCTGGAAAGTCACTATCATTTAAACAGCAATGAGCTAGATACGCCAATGGTTTGACTTGGTATAACACAGCTTCCTATGTCCACCTATGATCTATATCATGTCAGATCACGAGTGAAAGGATCTTTTATGAAGATGAAAAGCAACCAACACTATTTTTAGGGCCTTCTCAACAAGGTCAATGGAATGGGATGGAGGAGAAGGATAGATAAGTGAGGAAAATGGAACAGGTGAGATGAAAACAAGTCTGGTTTGGGGATCTTCATAATCCCTTTTATAGCTTTGTAAAGATTAGTTGGAACATATTATAAACAGCTTATGGCTGCATTATCACTTCCATGTGATTTCTGAGAACCTCTAAGGGTTACAGTGCAAGGAAACTAATAAACCATGGTGTGGCAGTGCCAGTGAAGTTACAGACTGGGAGGACTGTTCACAGGGCTGCATGTATCGCAGAGGTACTTATACTGGGATGGCCATTCATGAATATGAATTGTCTCAACAATCCTTTAAAAGTATTAATGTCACCATTTTCTCAGGGTAAAGTAGTAGTATTTTTTCTGCATAGGGATTGTATGATTGAGTTCACTTGGGCTCCTACTGGGAGGATGGGCGGAATATAAATTTAATAATAAATAAATAAATAAATAAGTGAATGGATAATGGTGACCTCCTGAAATATTCTAAATTCTTTGCACAGGCGGTATGCAAACATTGCAGATAAAGATTGCATATTTGTCCACCTTGGCCATGTTTATACGTTATTTTGAAAGCTGATTTACCCTTAGGATGTTTTAAGTCATAAAACAGTATATGGGAATATTATATACAATTGTAACCTTCTGAAATAACCCAGATATTTACCTGAAAACCTTGCTTCCGCTGGTACTTTCGCCTTTGCTGCATGTCAGCAAATGTAGCTGCTCCAGTTGGATAAGTATAGGCCATATGTGGTAGGAAGCTCATTTGATCTATTCCTGGGTAAGGTCGTAGCCCAGGAATACTAGTCTGAACTGGTGGCATAAAAGCAGCTGGGGGAAATGCGCTTTGTGGTGGAAGTGTGGTGTATAAAGGTTTGGCACTAAAAGGACTCATACTAAATACTGGATTAGTGCTTTTATCCAAGCTATTTGAATTAGAAAATTCTTTCTTGATAAAAGTCAAGTTCAGTGGCTCATCTGACGTTTCAGATGATGAATAAACACTGTTGTGGTCTACATTTACACTACTGGATTTTGTTTTGCTCTTTGTGGCTATAATACTTTTGGGTTCCTTCATTTGTTTTGGTAAAGACAAGTCCAAAGGCTCAGCCTGAAGCTCCTCAGAGGAGAAACTGTTTGGAGTGTAAGAACTACTATGGGAGTTTTTAGAAGATGTGGAAGAAAGATTTAATGGAGAAGGAGTATTGCTCCTGGAGTGGTCCAACTTATCAACTGGTTTAATACTGGTAAAGTGAGTAGGTTTTGTTAGCCTGAGAGCAGTATCACAGTTAGTAACACTATTATGAAGTTCAGCTATAGATGGTGATGTTATAGAGTCCACAGGCTTTATAGGGGATCTGGCTGACAAAGAGTCTTTAGTGGGAGTGTTGTTGGTGGCAGCCAGCGCCACCTTGGCACTACTCCTTTCCAGCGATGGCGACCTGGAAGTTGAGTACTGGTAGACTTTTCTTTGTTCAAACCATTCCTTCACAAATTCCTGAGGAAGGCCAACGGCAATGGAAATTTTCAGTAGTTCATCAGAGGTGGGTTCCATGTTCATAGCAAAATATGCTTTAAGTACAGACATATGGTCCTTGTATGGATTTATGGGGCTAGTCATTCCTTTCTCAGAAAGTACCGATGACAGAAGGAGAGCTTGCTTATCAAACACTCCTGGTTTGCTAGGAGCCATGTTTTCATGAGGTTGGAGGACCGCCTTGATTTCTTCATTCATCTTACACAGGTAACGTTCATGCTGATGCAGGGGGATGGGGCCAGGAAAGCTTTCTTTACAGAACTGGCATGAAAATGGAGTGGGTATATTATGGTTGTCTATCATTTTATCTTCAGTTACCAGATCTATTAGGGTGCGTAGCTTTTCTTTCTTAATGTTGTTGAGCTGCCTCCTTGAGTCCGTCGTCAAACTTTGGAGACAAGCTTTGGCTTCATTGACTTTTTCTAACGTGTAATCAATAATACTTTTAGTGGCACCATTATGACTGACTACTGGAAGACCCACAGGTGGAATACCAGGAGAAGTAACCCCTTGTTCCTCAGGTTGAGAACATGGGTCCTTCATGTGATAACCTTTCAGCTTGGAGATTTCTTCAGCACTACAGTCCATTTTCTGCCTTGAAACAGTGTTGTCCACAATCTGTAAGACTTTTTGCACCTCACTTAAATTACTGCCCATTGCTGGGAATCCAAGTAAAGGTGCATCCATTCCTACCGCTAAGTGCTGCATTGGACTTTGTGTAGAAGTATGGACTCCTATTGGGCTGGTTGCACCAAGTCTGCCATTCATGAAAGGACTAGCACCAGTAAACCCATGGGTTGCCATCAGAACTTTATATTCATTGAAATCTAGTGGTTCTGTTTTGATTTTCAGTAAGCCTGATTGCTCAGACACACTAAGTGGTTTTCCATTCTCCAGCTTGTTTCTCAGTTGTGTAATGGCTGAATTAGTAGGTGAGGAAGATACAGAATTAGGAGAAGAACCCGTCTTGACATTGTTTCTCATTCGACCATTTACAGAGATTAAGCCAATACATTTCTTGCTGCTGATGTGTGAGCTATATGAGCCAGAATGGGAGAAACGCTTCTTGCAATTTGGACACTCATATGGTTTTTCACCTGCAATGAATTTTAAAAAAATTAAAATTTAATAACTCACAAACAGACCTGTTCTTTAGATCATGTACTGTAGCAGTTAATCACATAATGCTTGCAAATTTTACCCCTTCCATTTTACTGAATTTTCTCCGTCCTTCCATGTTATATTTAGGTTTTTGCAACTGGAAACAATTCCATCTATAATACAATTAGCAACATGGAAGATCCTCTCTTATTCTATGATATCCCCAGCTTTTACCGTTGTTAACATTTTGTTACAAGCAGTGCATGCATGAGTGTATATCTTTATAAAGAAAATAGGGAATCTGATGTAAGACTGAAAACCTATGTATCACACAGAAGTGTTTGTAATATCTCAATTCAGAGAGCAGAAGGGTACAATTTTGCTGTGTATAAGGACCCAGGCAACATGCAATTACAACAGCGGCACAACTTTGTGTAAGGCAGTTGATATGGTACATGCTCCAGTTGTTATTTGATTCACTATAAGCAATTGGGATCATGATTATCAGCAATGCCTGATACAGCAGTTATATATTTTAGCCTCCCCCAACTTGTTTCACTCAATCTAAATTCTATCCCAAGGGGACATTCTGCTTTAGAATAAATTATGAAAGTTCATCCATATTGGCTTATTTTGATTTTAATTGTTTACTTCTAGATGGTGTATAGGGGTAGTGGCCGGAGAATAGTAGACAGGTCTTTCAGGAAGGGATACTGAATCCTCTTCCTCCCTTTTTTCCAATCTAAAGCTCACCCACCTACTGTGTATGTTTATATAAGATTTTATCGCTAGTTGGGGAGAGGGGGCAGCATTAAGACAAACTTTGGCTTCTGTTAATGAATTTTGGGCTCATGGGCTCCTTTCCCCCCTTTTTGCTTCCATTCTCTTGGCCCATCATGTTCTGTTTCCCTCCCTCTATTCATAGCACAGTTTGTCATGACTGTCCAAACTGACTAGATTATGGTTTGTGCAAACCATATTTTGCCTCCAAACCAGAATTAGAAACCATGGTTTGAACTGAGTTTCTAATTTTGGTTAGGAGGCACACTATGGTTTGTGCAAACTATAGTTTTCCCATTCAGGTATCATGGCTAATTATGGTTTACAATTGAACTAAGGAGCAGAGGAAACTGAAAAACATGAGGAAAGAGGAGGGAGTATGTGAATCTATGGCTCTCTTTTTGGCTTTCCTGCTACTTTGGAATGGATCTAGTCGCATTCAGAAGTCACTAGTCTTTGGAGACTGTGAACTCTCCTTGCTGGAGAACACAGAGCACTACAAACATTGATTCTTCACATACACGCAAGACAATTCTTCCTCCTCCCACCCTCTACTCCATCCTCCACGCAGTGTCCCTAGTGGTGGATTCACATCTAAAAGTCTGGAAAAAAATGTATGCAACAAAGCACTGCTTTTAGTTTATGTCACAACCAAAACTCATACAGAGCACCTCATCTAGAAACTTTAGGGACGGAAGAAAGAAATATCACCTTGAGTCATTATCTGGACTTGCTACACAAAATATAAAGGCAGTTTTTCTCTCACTGTGTCCTGCCTGAATCTCTCCCTGCAATCTCATATCAGGTCAGGTTTACACTTTCCAAAGCTGTATTCTATACCCACTCACTTAGAACTAAGCTCCATTGAATTCAATGGGACTTACTTCTGAGTAGACATTATAGAACTGCACTGCAAAGCAACAGCAGTAACATTTCCCGACAAAGCCACTCTTGTTACTCAGTTATTTATTATTCAGCATCATAAATAATTACAACCAGTGTGGTATAGTGGTTAAGGTGCTGGACTACGACCTGGGAGACCAGGGTTCGAATCCTCTCACAGCCATGAAGCTCACTGGGTGACCTTGGGCCAGCCACTGCCTCTCAGCCTCAGAGGAAAGCAATGGTAAACCCCCTATGAATACCGCTTACCATGAAGTCGGAAACAACGTAAGTCAGAAACAACTTGAAGTCAGTCCATTATTATTATTATTATTATTATTATCATCATCATCATCATCCTAAATAATAACTATTAGATGCCTGTGAAAGTTATGAAAAAATCAAGGATACATTATTTTAAAATATTATATAAGGATACATTATACAGGGACATTATATTGGGAAAAGAAGTACATTTTTCTCTTGGCTGTATAATGCAGTATCGAGCAGTGGGAAAATGCAGTAGCTTTAGTCTAGAAGTACTTTGAGGAAAAGACCTACGAAATGCATGTTACAAATGACAAAAATTGATATTCATTATACTATGCAAAGTAATTGTATAAAGCCCCTAGGATGCCAAATTCTATGCCAGATTCTCAATTCTAGGTTTACAAAGTAATGCTCCATGTCCATGGCATTTAGACAATACTAATAATAGGACACAGGTAAAGTGTTTGGGATGTGTGTGTGCTGAACATGAGGAGTCAACAAGACTAAATGTACTAGTGGATTCACAGGAGAATAAATTCTTACAGCAGAGGAGTGTTTTAATCCTTAACCTTTGTTCCTAAGCAGGTGTACTCTTGGACTTTTGCAGTGCCTTAAAATTTTTCTAATAGTGTTACTAAGCATTCATTTCTTTGTTAAATTTCCTAAAGCAAAGTTACTGGCAATTAAAACACAGGGCACAATTCAGCAAAGTTAGGAGATTATAAATCCTATTGACCTAACAGCAAACCATTATTTTTCTCCCTATAACAATGAGCTGCAGTGAGCCTCGTGCTCACATACTTCCTCTCCCCTTTCCTCATATGCCCATGAAGAGGAGAAAGTGTCCACTTTCAAATTTAAGCTAGCCTGAAGCTTATTCTCAAACCATAGTTTAAACAGACTATGGGAGCTTCCAGACAGGGGTTTAATATCTGGATTAATATCTAGATTAAATGGGAACAATATATGCTAGCACTGTCACGCCACTGACATTGTGTAGATGCTGCAAAAATGCATGCATGAGGAGGTCCTATTCCATAATAAATATCTGTCTGGAAGTGCCCTATAGTTCCTCAGGTTTGAACGTCATGGGTAACTGTAGTTAATTTGAAACCAAAAACTTCTCCTCCTCATGAATGTGAAAGAGAAGAGAGGAGAGGGTGTACCCAAGGCTTGCAAGTAGTGACTTTCTAGATAAAAAACAAAGTTTTTTGCAAAATTTTAGATGGTTGCAGATCAGAAAACATAAGATTTATATTATTAAATACAAGCAGAAATATTTTGAAAAAAATTATGAACAGTGCAGCACACAGGTACACAGCTTCAGTCTGATTTTTGATGAATTTTTAAAACAATTTCCTTTCAAAATTAGAATAAATCTAAGTGTTATACAGCCATGAGAGTGACTGTATACAATAGCCAGCACGGACTTTTCACATTCCATCATGTTAAATTGAAAATACCCCCCGGGCATTCTGCTGTTTTCCGTGAGCTCATTTCAAAACAAAATCTTACAAAACTTATAGTCCTGAACTCAGAAACACTTGCTTAACAACCCCTCTAAGTTTTCATGGTGATACACAAAAAACTCAGAGAGAATCTAGAGTTCAAAGCGTAAAAGAGTGGGAAAAAAATCCATACCCCTGCTGGACTTTTTTCTGTCAGTGGTCTCATAAATTGTTAAAATTAATTAAAAATCAGCAAAGTTCATGGAGTACTTGTAATCCAATTACTAACCTTGCCCCATACTCTGACCTTCATCTTCTGTAGTTTAAAAGTTAAAAATGTATGGCTGATTTTTAATTAATTTAAGAAATTTAACATTGGAGGCTATGATAGCACAGGCGTGCTCAGTAAGAACCAACCGTCAGTATTCTAAAAGCCAGACTCACAGTTGTTTGGCTTGGCTAATCAGTAGGCCACACCCACACTAGACACTCATTCTACTTTAAACAGTCACGGCTTCCCCCACAGAATTCTTGGAACTGTAGTTTGTGAAAGTGGCTGAGAGTTGTTAGGAGATTCCTATTCCCCTGACAGAGCTCCAGTGGCCAGAGTGGTTTAACAGTCAGTCCCTCTTCCGATGACTGTGGCTCTGTAAGGGGAATAGAGCATCTCCTAACAACTCTCAGCACCCTTCACAAATTACACTTCCCAGGATTCTGTGTGGGGAGCCATGATTGTTTAAAGTGGAACAAATATCTGGTGTGGATGTGGCCAGGGACAGCTTTGTATGGGAGCTACATGTGTCTGCTATCGAATAAAAAGGTGAGAGAAACCTCAAAAAATAATGATACTGTTAACAATGTTTTCCCTTTGGAAGGGAAAGGGGCTTTCTCCCTGCCCAGTGCCCTCCCTCCAAATCTCCTTCCCTCCCTCCCCCCTCCAAATCTCCTTCCCTCCCTCCCCCTTCTTCCTTACTTTCCCCAAGTCAGTTTCACCTATCTTAAGCATGACTGCACAAGAGTAAATCTCACTGAACTCAATAAACATGTAAATGATCAAGCCTACCTTCCCCTCCTCCTCTATCCTATTCCCTTCTTCCTGCTCCTCCCCTCCCCCTTCCTTACCTTCTCCCCCCTTCCTTACCTTCTCCCCCCTCCCCTTCCAATCCCCTCCCCCTCCTCCCTCCCTCTCCTTCCTCTCTCTCCTCCCCTCTTCTCTCCCTTCCTCCCTTCCTCATGGTCAATTTCACCTATCCTAAGCATGATTGCATGGAAGTAAATGCCATTGAACTCAATAAGCATGCAAATGATCAGACCTGCCTTCCCCTCCCTCTCTCCTTTTCCCTCCCCACCCCTCTCTCCTTCCCTCTCCCCTCCTTCCCCTCCCCTCCCCTCCTTCCTCTCTTCCCCCACTTCCTTCTTCCTCTTCCCCTGCCCACTCATCACCTACCTCCCCCTTCTCCTCCTCCACCATGGTCAGTTTCACCTATCCTAACCATGATTGCTGGGAGTAAATGCCACTGAAAAAAAGTATGCAAATGATCAAACCTGCCCTCCTCCTCCCCTCCCCCCTGCTCCCATCCTCCCTCCTCCCCTCTGCCCTTCCTCCTCCCCTCTGCCCTTCCTCCTCCCCTCCGCCCTTCCTCCTCCCCTCCGCCCTTCCTCCTCCCCTCCCTCCTCCTCCCACCATTGTCAGTTTCACCTATTCTAAGCATGATTGCTTAGTAAATCCCATTGAAAATAAGCATGCAAATGATCAATCCATTCTCAGCAAACTTGCACAGGATCCCATTTCTTATCTCCCAGATTAAAAAGCAGACAAATTCACTAATGGGGGGGGAAAAAACCTTGCGGTTTAAGAATATTTCTATCAAACTTTAAAAAGCAGGGAAATTGGGCAGGTATAGTGTCTCAGTTTGCACAAGATAAAACAGTGGGAGGTGAAATATATCTAGCAAATTTATAGGTGTGCTCTATGGTTTTAATTGACCATGCCCACCCTTCCTTAAGTGGTTTAAGCATAGCAGGCTGAACCTGATCAATAGTAAAGGCTTTATTACAATGTCTGCATCAATGAATGAAGGCTTTTGATTGAAGAAGGACTCTAAATATTATTTGGTTATTCAAATATTGACAAATTCCATCTATATGGTAAGATGTTGCCCTAATTTTTCACTGTCACATGTTCTTATGATTGCTCAGCTGTGTAACCAAGTGTCTTAATGCAGAGGTTCGTAAACTTTTTTCCCCGTGTACCACCTGAAAATTTACTGAGGGTCTTGGCAGACCATCTAATGATTTTTCTGCCTGATGTAGTGATTGTAATGTGCTATTTGATTTTTAACTGTATTTTTGCAGACACACCAAGGACCACCTGAATGAAGCTCATGGACCATTGTTTGGGATCCCCTGTAGTAAAGCACTCAACAGTGTCTATTTATTTCAACACAGGGGACCAAATTGAGAACACAAAATTATATATTTTTTTAACTGAAGTCATAGTCAGTGCAGTCCAGAAAGTTAGCTTATAAATATTTAAAATGAATAAATAAAATGGCTAGAGCATTTGATTTGGATGTGGACTACACAAGTTCCGGCCACTTCATACATTATGTGGCAGCAATCTGGTGCTAGCCATTAAGGGCACAATCCAACTCACCTTTGTGCTGGGCTGGGGAGAGTTGGATGCCACGGACTCCTGGCTGTTTTGACAGGCTCCTGGTTCCGCTGGCAGCAGCCCTCCACTACAACTCAACCACAGCACTGCCAGGAGCCTGCCAATGCTGCCGGGTGTCCACTTGGGATGGCCAGCCCAGCAGATGGAGAGCTGGCGGAAGCCCTGAAAATGGGGGGTTCTGGGGACATGGCGGGGGCGGAACCATGGGGATGGACTTTTGCGAGATCATCCTCATGTTTGGAGCCCTTCCCCGGGTCCTGATCTGCCCAGAAACTCCACTAGCCAAAAGGCCTGTGCAGTAAAAACATTCCCCTGGTGGCCTACAGGAAGTGCTTACTCCCCAGGAGGCCTGTTCTTGGGAGCCAGCGCTTCTTGGCCAGCTCATGCACGTAGCTCCTAACAGAGCTGGCATTCAGCTGAGGTGGTGGCTCCCAAGCAGATCCTGCGGGCTTTCCGCCAGCTCCTCCTTTGCTGGCCCCCCTTTTCCGGCTCACCCCATCATTTGGATTGCTTTGTTAGTGTACCCTTATTGGACAGGTTCAGCTAATCCTAGACACCTGAATGCTTCTTGCAAGGATACCTGAATGCTTGTTGTGATTTCCAACTGTGTCTTCCTGCCTGTGAAATGGATGTCCAGTCACACAATGGGACTTTCTCTCCTGCCCCCAGCAGCCCCAAAATCTGTTCTGGAGGATTGGGGCACCTTCTGGGCCAGATTGGGGTCTGAGGATTAGAGAGGAAGGGGAAATCCTGTTGCACAGACTTGATTTTGCTCACCTGACACTGGACATCACTCTATGTTTTTAAATATACAATCAGACCTTTTACAAGTTTGCCTTAAAAAGTAAAATGTAGTAAGAAACAATGAAGTAAGGGAGCTTAATTTGTTCCTTGCTGCTGGATTGTGGGCATTAGTATTGTTCATCTTTTGGGTTCCTTTATTTTTATCTTATTTTATTTTTAAAGAACCAGAGTATCAAAAAATAGGAACATTTAAGAGCCACATGAACAAGACTTTCTCAATTTCTCTTGGTAGAAACAGCTTCAGGAAGCAATTTAGAATGTAATTAATTAATTAATTATGTAATAGGCTCTAGTATTTGGAAAGTTTTCTATAGAAATTCATGGTTTTCTTCTTTTTTTCTGAATAGCATGAAAAATGAGTATGAGTCAGATATTATTTATGAAGCATCTTGGTAGTGCTAAACAAAACTGTGCACATTTTAATTTTTTTTAAAAAAACCCTTCAGGTAATTAAACAAAATGCAAATGAAAGCCCTGGCACCTCAGCTACTCACCACTGTGGATTCGCAGGTGTTCCTTCAGATGGTGCTTGTATTTGAAGGCCTTCCCACACTCTGTGCACTTGAACTTACGATTGCCTGCTCCTTGGGTCAGCATTTGGTGCTGGGAGAGTAAAGACACCAGCATGAATTTTATGCAGATATGTATTTATATATCCATATGTGTATAAGCATTAATGAGTTGTGTGTATACGTGTGTGTACCAGCATGAATTTTACATGCATATATATATATACTGTATATATAACCATATATATATATATGTGTGTATGTATATATGGAGGGAGAGAGGGGGGAAGATGAAGGGGAGAGAGATTTTCTTAAAAAAGAAGAATTAAAGCAGTTTTGTATTTATCTGTTATGTTGAAAGATCTGCGTGTACATTTATTCGCCTCATCAGTGCTGCCATAAAAATCAAAATGTTGGCAGTAAACCTGAAGCAAATCTGAATTCCAGCATTTGCTTTGGAATTATTTCTCAAGCCTTTCATTGGCAGTACAATATATTAAGGCATGTAGTGCTGGGAGGAATGGATTTGTTAATTTTTAAAAGAAATTGAGGTTTGTAATATTCTCAGCCTATTGTAACTATGTATTGTCAATTCACAACATGCAGTTTTTTAAAAAAAACTATTAGCTATTCCTCTGAATCCTTTAGCGTGATTATAAGCTAGTTTTGTTTTATCAAATGCAAGAGGCGGTCACTCCTGGAAAAAGTCATGATCAGAGAATTAAACAGTCTTTCTGTTTCTTTCTTTTTCTCCTTCAGAGCAATGCTAAGGAGCAGGGGCAAAACAAGAGAAAAAGTTGGCAGAAAGGGCAAGTTAAAAAGCAGCATAAAGATAGAATCAAACACAGCTGACCTTTCTGAACAAGTAAGAAAAGTGCTGTGACTTTGGATTCTGATTTTAAAAAGAAAAAGAAAAGCTGCAGTCATCTAGTCTGGATGTTCAAGGTAGGAGGTCAGCCTTTTTTTTCTTTTTTTTTCTCCCAAGCAGCAATGACACAAAAGCCTATTGCAGAAAAGACAGCACAGAAACGGTATGACAACTGCTAGGGTGTGCTGAATCTTCCCACATTCCTAGTGAGACAGATGGTGTTACATGGGACACAGGGAGGGTTGTTCAAACAGCAGCAACCTTCAAAGATCAAGCAGAGCCCAGCCCGCCGAGCGCCATTGAGGGACCAGTGCTCATATGTTGCTGAGTTGCATAAACAAACAGCAACAGCTGCTTTGTCTCCCCCCACAGCCCTCAGAGGACTGCTATAAACTTTAGTTGTGCCACTGTTAATATGATACAATCATTTTAATTTACTAATTGTAAATGCCATGAGCAAATGAGGGGACTTTTCAACACCAAAGCTACCATTCATAATGCGCCAACACAATCACACTCTTGCATGTGAAATTTAAGGCAGTTATGTTGGAAATATCCAGCTATTTCCCCCCTAGTGTTTTGATAGCAAGAAGCAATAGGGAAGGGAAAGGGAAAGCCACACTGTCTCCCATTTTCTCAGGAAGTGGGGAAAGTTACAGATTAATAACTTACTTTCCTCTTTAAAATGAAATGTTATGATAAACCTTGTCAGAATTATATTGTATCGATTACAGAGATCAAGTGAGAGATAGTGAGCTAATTACTAAATTACTTGATTAGAAGGTGGGCTTGATGCATATTTATCTAATTAAACACATCTGCCAAGCTTGCCATGATAAATTTAAATTATTATTTTTCATTCTTTAGGATAAAAACTATTGATATAATTCTTATGTAATTGGACAGAATGTAGTTTAAGATCTACTATTTCTATTTCTATTGTAACATGTCATTATAGAAGTTTGAAGAAGCAATTCTTAAAAGACCACAAAAGTATAGAGCTTTCTAATTCAGCCCTTTTGAATAATTCATTTATGAATGTAATGAAGCATAATCATATGTTCAAAACAGACATATTCACTTTGATTAAATCTAATGCATAACTGATCTAGGAATCATTTTGATTTATAGCAGATTTGCTGCTGGGATGTATAAATGTCAGGAGTGGTGGATTCCTAATGTGATCACATGTTTTAAAACAGTCATAAAGCATGTAGCATATATGCAATTGGATTAACTCAAAATATAAACCTATTTGTATAAACTGGAGAGCTCAATAAAAAGCAATGAATGACATAAAAGATCAGCAGATTCTTGAGATGTCTTTGAGATTCTATGCAGAAAAAAATGCAGAGCAAAACTAGGTGAAAAATGGAATTAAAATTGTTGAGATGTTTAATAATGTATAATTAAAATACCACAATTTCATTCACATTTTGAGGAACATAAAAAAATGAAACTAAAGTCAAGTTAAAGTGCAAATAAAATTTCTAAATTAGAAATTAACACACTCATTCGATCGTGAACATAAGACTATTAAATCATATTAGAAGAGACCATCAAAAAATCATTTAGACCTCAATTAAAGCTATTACCATTAAAAGATCTGCATCTTCAAAATGCCATGAAAAATTAATAATGATTGCCAATCAAAGCAATATCATTTCTCTAAGGGGTTATTATAGAAAGAAATCACTTAAAACAAGCCCCCCCACCTGATCTGTCCCCGGCTTGTGCGTCACCATATGCCGTTCGAGCTGGGTGCGGTAGGCAAATGTATAGTTACAGAGAGGGCAAGGAAAGTTCTCTTCGTTCTTCTCATGGCGGTACTTGATGTGCTCCTTCAGTGATGTCAAGCGCTTGTAGCCCCGGTCACAGTAGGGGCAGGTCAGCAGTTGGGCAAAAGCATCTGGAGTTCCAGGTGGCAGGTCTGTAGCCAAGAGACATGAGAAAAAGAAGCAGGCCAAAAGGTCAGTAAATCAATGGCAGTTAATGGGCTTACTGCCCGGGATGGATTGACAAGAATCACTGCAACCTGCCTACACTGGAGTGCCATGATTTCTACCTAACTTGCATACTACATCAATCACTTCTTACGTGTTCAGTGCAAACCTGTATGAATAATTTGAAAATTAATTCAAAACACTGCTCTAGCTTATTGCAAGACTGCAAAAGTGGGGTTCTTTTGCTATGATTTATTTATGTTTGTACTTAATTACCAGTCTGTTGTCTCCATCATCTAGTCCATCTTCATGAGTGCTTTATCAATTACTTATTAAAGACTTAACAGAATCAGTAATCCTTAAATAGTCCTGTAAAAATTCAATCATTGCAAAACTAAAATTAGAGTAAGAGCACTACTCCCTTAATTGTCCCTGCTATTTATTTCACCTACAGAACAGTCTCAATTTGCTGACTAAAAAAGCAGTCACAATATGCTGAAATTACAGTCCCAATCTTTGCTCATGAAATTCCATGCTTCTGCAGCTGTTCTTCAATTTTAAGGTAAACACCCAGGCATGTAGTGCATTTATAATTGCAACAGCTGCAAGAGGTCAGAAGAGTGGCTAAAAATGAATTCCATCCTCACCATTTTCTTCTTGCCCATTGGCCTCTGGAGTGCCAAGACGAGACAGTTCCTCGGGGGCTTCTGGGTAAATAATGGCTGTATCGGTGCGTTGTAGATACTCTGCTATACTGACTGAGTGTCCATCTCCTTCCTCCAGTTTCCTCTTAGCAAAATATTCCTCAAAGTCTGACGTGCAATTTGCATTCTTAACTAAAATTTTAAAAAGACAGGAAAAAGAAATAAAATAAATGGGCATATACCTTTTGAGCCCAATCCTGTGGCTGCCCATACTTACACCAAGCTTATTTCTCTTGCTAATAAAATCACTTAGTGGTTCTAAAGAGAATACATTTGGCAAAGTCACTAATGACACCATTCACTAATGAAAGATGGCAGAGGCCAATGCATGCATCCTTCTTTCATCATAAAAAAGAAAAAAAGTACAATCTTGTGTGCTATCTATGCAGAATCTTTAAAAAATGACGTTAGACTTGTATTTTGGAATTCCACTGTAATTTAATGATACTTTACAAAAGTGAGTACTAACATATATTGCAGCCAGTGAGAATAATTCTGTTCTCTGTCCTTAGGTACTCTGAGGAAGAGCTTGGAAAAGTTACTTTTTTTAACTACAACTCCCATTAGCCCAATCCAGTGGCCATGCTGGCTGGGGCTGATGGGAGTTGTAGTTCAAAAAAGTAACTTTTCCAAGCTCTGCTCTGAGGCCACAGTCTGATACTGTTACCTCAACCACATGACAGGTAGACCAAGGAGTTAGTCTGGTTTTGGATCTCCTCAAACCCTATGGGTTATATTTGGGGTTTATAATTCCTTATCATATATCTTTGACAGGAGATTAACATAGGTCACCTGCCCAATCTTATGTCCTTTGGTACTCTGAGACCACAGTCTGATACTGTAACTGACACCATTTCACTGACACTAAAATGGAGAACCAGCACCTTATGTTGGTGTAGAATACAGAGTATGGGGAGAAGGGAGACCATAAGAATAATATGGGAAAGATAAACAAACGTGCAAATGGGCTTATGAGCAACTCTGATCAGGGAACTAGAATTCTGGGCTGTTTAGGATTCTAGTCCCAAGGTGATTTCTCTGAAAGACATATCATTCTTGTTGAAGCAATGCTTAATTTGTCACAGACCACCCCCACCCCCTCAAAAGGGAACATATGTTACTCAAATAATGTGATGTTGGAACAATTTTACAAACAGAAACACATATTTCTGGAGCACAGCTATGTGAGATAGGCTCTGAAAACTATTTTTACAATCTGCACTGAAGTTTCCTTTTTTTCTTATTAAAACATAAAACTTATGTTTTTTTATTGCCCATGACAAGTAATGTCCTCTAAACCACAAAACATTATCTTGCTAAAATTAATCATTTCCCTTCCCTGCTTTCTGAACATAAGATACAGGAAAATATTGTGGAAAAGTATTAATCCAACTGTATAGAAGACCTGGCATTCCATCCATTGCTCATTTATGTGTGTTTAAGCCCATCAATGTCAAAGGGACTTGAGCGTGTAAATCATAGCTAAAAACAGCCTTTTAAATTTTATTTTCAATTATATTTTAGAAAGCACCTCTTCGGATATATAAAGACTAAGACTTTTAGTGGGCACTCACTTTTTACTGTCCATACAAATTAAGGCTTTGCTACAGTTATTTGGTTATGTCAGGTTACAAACTCAGTGCCAAGATGATTAAAATATTTTCTCGCATAAAGCAACCAAAAGAGAGATCAAGTTGATTCTGCTCCCTCTTACAATAGCATAAATCAGCAGTATCTACCCTAAAATCAATGGGGTTGGATTGATAATTATAGACTGACAGAAACACTAGATTTACATCATTGTAACTTAGACTGTGGGAGGAAACTAACACACAGGGTTACTGAAATATTTAGCATCTTTGCCTCAAGGCAGCAGATAAAGGAGAAAATCCATTATGGTGCCATAGGTGGTCAATGGTGTTGGATAAAATCAACTCACACCTCTGCTGAGTAATAATTTTTTTTACAGTATTTTATGTATAAAATAGGTTACGGAAAATCATTTTAAAACAAAATCTGAAGGAAATATCTAATTCTGCAAGAGAGGAAAAATGGTCCAGTAAAATGTATAGCTTGAAACTACTGAATCCCAGGAGATGCCTTAATATCATTTACAGAAGGAAGCAATTCTGGCAATAGCCTCATGGATGTTGTTAATAAAAATGTTTCAGTTCCTGTCAATATGCAGCATCTTTCTTCAATGCACAACCTGCTGAGCTCAAATTAAACACACACACACATATACACTACCTCAGAAATAGGTCATGATTAAGATGATAGGCCAAAATAAGGACTGGCACAAGAAAGGTGTTTGGCAATAGCACTGAAAACAGAGGGGGGGGGCTTTCTAAACAGCTGTGAAATGCCTCATGAAGCTAAATGACAAACTTCAGAATTCTATGGGGAAAAAACATTATTGGCTGAGATATTATTTGTAGGAGGTGGTATGCCCTGACCAGCTAGCTACCAATACATTTACACTAGCTCTTTTATGACACTTCTCATTGGGTCACTACCATATTCCCCAGCAGTGAGGGTAAGAAAATTATCTTTAAAAAGCACACATTTATCTCTTAACTATGTCAGCTACTGGCCAGAATTCAAATATCCTTATACCTAGTACTGTATATGCAAAGACACTTTAGATTTGTGTATCAGTAGTGCAGTTAGGTAATGCTAGACTCTGAACTTAGATGTACCTCCCTTCCCTGGTAGTACTCCAGCCCTACTGTATTTGGTGGCCCTCTTGCTCTGTCTTCCCATTCTAGACTTCTGCCCCAAAGTCCTGTCCTGATTGCACCACTACATTTCTGAAACAGCAGCCCCTCCTCCTGATGCAGGACAATCCCCTTTTGAAATAGAAGGAAGTTTTAAAAACAGCTTTCAATAGTTCAAAGGGGCTTACAAAACAAGAATGTAGTGGATCTCCATGAGAAGATCTCCCACGCAGGGCTCCAGCCAGCCTAGAACAGGAGCCGTAAGTTCTGTTCAGGCCTTCCATGGGAGGGGGAGGGAAAAATGAAACTGTTTACGTTCGTATGTGTGCGCGCAAGCCCTTGGTTGCTTTCTTAGAAGTAATGAATGTACTTTATAGAAATTTCCATGCAAGCAAAATCGGTCCTGGACTTCTCCAAAATGGGATTGGCCCCTTGCCAGATGTAGGAAGGCTACAAATAGGATAACAGTTTATAAAGTTTGCTCTGAATTTTGCAGAAACCACTTTACTAACACCAGCAAATCAATAACACCATACTAATGTTTTCATTAGAAGGACTTCTTAACAGCATTTCCTCCTCCATTCTGCTCTCTTCTATCTGCTGGATTTTTATTTATTTATTTGCGCCTATCTGCATATGTTCCCATGCCTACCCAGCTACCACTGTCTCCTTTAATTCACTGAGTATGGCTGAAAGTAGCTCTTGGATCCCAACCATATTCAGGTAGCCATCAACCAAATTGAGAGTGATTGTAGAATAGTGAATGAATGACAGAGACCATTCAGCATGTTGAAATCTGCAAATCCGTGAATACCAGGTTCTTATATGGCCAAACACTGATATATTCAGTGCTAGTAATATATTTTAATAAAAATAAACTCAGGTGTACTTGAGAGAGTCAAATACTATGAAAGCCCTTCTACTGTGCTGGGTCTCTGTCATTAGTTATTTCTTAATGTATACCTTCTCCTAACTTGTGCTCCTACTAGGAGGAAGGGCTGGATATAAATCTAATAATAAATAAAAATAAAATAATAAACTTTTCAAAACACATTTTTCTTCAGGAACCAACATTATGATTAGATAGGAGGGGATCCTGTAAAAATATACAATTTGGATTGAATATGGGTTGTGAAATACTGAGTTGGATATTGACACAAGTATGGAAGAAACGTCTTGGAAGAAATTCCTATAGATTATAATTGGGGGGTAGCAGGGAGTGGTAGCAGCAAGGCACAAAATGTTGTGAAACATGGGGCCACAAATTCTGAACAGAACTAGACTGTGGTGGGTGTCCTTGTCAGCAGCCCATCTCTGGGTCAATGGCCATATTCTACAACTACTAAACAGACTGTAGGAACAAGCATTGCAGTCTTATAGCCCAGCATAATTGTTTAGGATCGGGGTGCCAGAAGATTTTGCAATATTAAAAAGAAGTTTGAATGAAGCATTATTTGAAAGTAGTGCTTCTGTCAGCCCTATTACATCAAACATACCATTATCCCTTTGGTGTGAACATTCCCTTCCCTTTCTATGGATACTACCTAAAGATCATTCCTCCTTTCCTCATACTTAGTATACTAGATCTACAGGCAGATGTTCAGTTTCTTTGAGCTGACCTACAAACAATTCTGAATGCTAGTTTTGTACAGGAAGCTGTAATTGTCTCCTTTAATAGTAAATGTCTCTGAAGTTCTAAAACTTGTGCATTATTCAGTTTCTATATATATTAAAGGAATTCAGGAGCTAAGGCAAATGTTTATGTCTAAGTTATAAACCTTTAAAACAGTGGGATTTACTGAGGAGCTGACAGATCCTTAACTGAAACAAAGTTAGTATGGTGATCATACATTAAAGATTAATATAAATATCAAATGTCATCTGAATGCAGATCAGGTGCTTCAAAATTTCTCTTGTATTACTAAGAAGAATTTTGCCAGTAATTGATGGGCATTGCAAACAAAAAATGCGATTGCAAATCCATTTTATTTATTTATTTAAAACTATATATCCCACTTTTTCTCCAAAGATATGTTGTTGCTTTAAATAAAAAATAAAAAAATAAAGATGGTGACATATAAAGGGATGTAAACCCCCAATACCGAACAATTCCTAAAGCAAATATCACAGAAGAACAGTATTAACATAGCAAAACTAAGGAAAAAATTAACCAATAAAGGAATATAATTCATAAAACAGCAATCATAAAGAGAACAGCATCAACATGAAACAAGAAGATACTTGGCCAAGTGCACTCTTAGACCCATGTTTTAGACTGCCTAAAAGCACAAAATATCAGGGTCTTATGAACACATAATGAGAAGACACGATTCACTAGAAAAGACAATAATGCTGGGGGGAAAAGAAGGGAGTAGAAAAAGAGGAAGGCCAAACAAGAGATTGATTGATTCCATAAAGGAAGCCACAGACCTGAACTTACAAGATCTAAACGGAGGGGTTCATGACAGATGCTATTGGAGGTCGCTGATTCATAGGATCGCCGAAGGCATATAACAACAAACAAAATGGATTTCACGCAGTAGAGCATTCCAGAAGGTGAGTGCCACCACAGAAAAGGCTCTGCTTCTTGTAGCTATCTATCATGTCTCAAGCAGCCAAGGAATTCGGAGCAATATATGCTCAGTCTTTAAGATACTCAGGTCTCAAGCCATTTAAAAATTAAAAGCAGTACTTTGAACTGAGCCCAAACACAAACTAGCAACCAGTGTGGCTCAAACAAATATAAAATAGTAATATATTCTGACTGCTTTCTTCCATACAGCACCCTGGAAGCAGTATTTTGCACCATCTGAAGTTTCCGGATGGTTTTCAAGGACACCCTCAGGTAGAGCATTTTATAATCTAATCTGGAGATGACTAGGCCATGAATGACGGTGGCAAGGGCCGATTTCTTCAGGAAAGGTCATGGTTGGTGAACCAGCCAAAGCAAGTACAAACATTTGGGATCATCCCCTGTCCCACACACAGACACAAAAAAAATCTTTCAAGGGACAGAGAACTTCTCCTTATACACCCTTTGCAGGATTTCTATGTATGTACTGTAGCCTCACTCATTGGTTCCTTCTGAATTTAAACTGCAAACAGAAATCACACTCCCATCTGTGAGTCAAACTTTTTAGGAAGATGTAAGTGACCTCACTAAAGAAGTCTTGTTTTAATTAAGGACTGGGCCAGGGAGTCCTTAAAAACTGAGGTAACAACATCATAGGAACATAAACCACACTAAGGAAAGGAGATATTTAAAGGAGACACTCAAGAGCATAGGAGGCCAGTTATTTCTTATGCGAACTCTTGCTGTAAGATTGAGATAGCTGGCAACAAAGCTAATAAAACCACAGCCTTCATTAAGCAGGAAGTGGCAGGCCCTCATTGGTACATACAGATTAGAGTCTCAAAACGATCAGTCCTTCCAACTTGCCAACTTTTACTTCTGTTTTCCTCCTCAGAGAACTCTTTTCCTACTTTTTAAAAACAAAAGAAAAGAAAAATATAGCCTCAGCAAAGTATATTTGTTTGCTGCTATTACTGGGGATGTAGGGGAAAGCACATTTTGTTTACCTACAGGGAATTTGGTTATCCATTTCCTAAAAATGCCTAGTAGAATAAAAAGTCTCAAAATCATGCTGGGTCAAAGTGGTGCCAATTTTACCTGTGTGAAAGTACATGAAATTAATGACTCAGATTTGGTCTAATCAGCCATGATTATGAAACAATCACCACCATTTTGAGGTTGTATGTGAAACATTATTGTAGTGTCAGTATAGTTTTCAAATGAACAGATTCTCACATTGCAGATACCACTCTCATACTGGTACCATTGCTGGTATTAATACTCTCATGACTATCCTGATGAGATGGGACTACAACTGGAATCAGGTAGAAACCTTTTAGTTTCCAGTAGCCTGAGATACAAAATGCTGAAATCTGCTCTCTCTGCTGGATGTGTACTGGTATGCAAAGTGAAAAAGTCTCAGTCAACAATGTAGCCTAATTTACTAGGTCAGCAATAATGTATATAGTTAGATATTTTAAGTCCCATATAAATGAATGGAACTAGGACTACATTCACATCATACATGTTTTCCACTATTATTCCACTTTAAACAGTCATGGCTTCCCCCAGAGAATCCTGGGAAGTGTAGTTTGTGAAGAGTGCCGAGTTGTTAGGATGCCCCTTTTCCCCTCATACAGCCACAGTTCCCATGACTGACTGTTAAACCTCTGTGGCAATCTGTGAGGGGAGTAGAGGTCTCTTAACAGCTCTTAGCACCCTTCCTGAACTACACTTTCCAGGATCCTTTGGGACAGGCCATGACTGTTTAAAGTGGAATTATACATGTATGGTGTGAATATGGCTTTAAAAGTGACAGCTTTGAGGCCGGGGGAAGGGCTGCTGCCTAGAAATACATTTCTGAAATTTTCAATACATTTCTGAAATTTTTAGAAGCTTGGATATGATTTAGACAGTTGATGATGCTAGTGATGGGTGGTATTGGGATGGAGATCATCTATGTGTTTAAAGCACTGAAACATGGCCATGACACCATGCAGAAGTGTTTCCAGCAGTATCCCCATCAGGATTGCAGGTGTCCGGGGTCGTGGGGCGTTGCAGACCTGTAAATGTTTAGGGAGCAGGGTCCTAGCCAGGTCCGTATGTATGAGCCAATCAGCATGAAAAGGGAGTGTGTGAGTCACTAAGAAGAGTTCTTGTCCTTTCATGCTGAATGGAGCCAATCAGAGTGAAAGGGGATGAGTCAGCCACTGAGAAGACTTTTCTCAGTAGCTACACACAGCCTTTCATACTGATTGGCTTATAAGGATGAGTGTGGACTCACAAGATGATAGGGAGAGCAAGGGAGATGAGAGAAAGTGAAAAGGGGTATGTGGCTGTGACAGGGTGTGAGGTGACTATCATAAAGGGACCCTGCAGTTCTGAATTTGCCAGTACACCACTGATCCCCTTACAGGGCAATAACGGCATCCTTGTAGAGAATAAATGGCAGGAATGTCAATACCTTTGTGGCTTGCGCTTGCCTTAGTGGTCCTTCGCCTTTCGTTGTACTGTCATGTGGACCTTTTGCAGGCGGTGCTTTGCCCGGGAATAAGAACGGTTTGAGAGCTGCCTTGGTGCGCAGGGAGTACGGGACTGTGGTTGTCGTGTAGACCTGAATTGGATGAGTGGATGCTGGTATGACTGTATGTTGTGAGTGTGTGTGTATTTTTATTTTATTTTTATTTTATTTTACTATGTGCCTGGGCGGGAGGATAGGGTATTGGGAGGGGGGACCAGAGGGGGCCCCTGTTAGCGTAGTGACGGGTAATGGGAGGTATGGCGTTGTGAGGAGGACATGCCAGTTGAGGGGAACTCGACCCAGACAATTGGTGGCTGTACCGTGTTCCGGTCCTCCCCACATCCACAGGATTGCTGGTAGTTCTATCAGCCAACTCTCGGATCTCCAGTTGCTGCTTCTTAATGCCAGATTGGTAAATAATAAAGTTTCCCTCATCCATGATTTAATTGTGGATGAGGCAGCCGATCTGGCGTTTATTACCGAGACCTGGGTGAGCGATCTGGGAGGCATCAATCTCTCCCAGCTGTGCCCACCTGGGTACTCGGTTCAGCATCTGGGTAGATCCGAGGGTCGGGGAGGGGGAATCGCTGTGGTCTATAGAAGTTCCATCCCTCTTGTTAGGCACCCTATCCAGGTAGCTAATGGTCTGGAGTGTCTTCATATTACGTTGGGCCAGCGAGACAGACTGGGAATACTGTTGGTGTACCGTCCACCCTGCTGCCCAACAGCCTTCCTAACTAAGCTGACGGAAGTGGTCTCGAGTCTGGTGTTGCGATCCCCCAAATTTTTGGTATTGGGGGATCTCAACATTCATGCCGAGACCACTTTGTCTGGGGCGGCTCAGGACTTCATGGCCTCCATGACAGCCATGGGGCTGTCTCAATTTATTACTGGCCCTACGCATATTTCGGGACACACTCTAGACTTAATTTTTGCTACTGGAACAGGGGATGGTGATCTGGGAGTAAGGGATTTTACATCTATTCCTCTGTCATGGTCAGATCATCGCCTAGTGAGGTGTAGGCTCACAATGTTTTCTCCCCTCTGCAAGGGTGGAGGACCAATTAAGATGGTCCGTCCCCGGAGACTAATGAATCCTGAAGGCTTTCAGAAGGCTCTGGGGAGTTTTCCGGCTGATAAAACTGACGCTCCTGTCGAAACCCTGGTCAATCTGTGGAATACGGAAATGACCCGGGCAGTTGACACAATCGCCCTGGTGCACCCTCTCCTCTGCAGAGCTCAAGTAGCTCCGTGGTTCACCCCGGAGCTAAAAGTGATGAAGCAAGAAAGGAGAAGGCTTGAGTGCAAATGGAGACGAACTCCCGACGGCTGTGGTCTTGCACTTGTGAAGGTCTCTACCAAGCTCTATGTGAAGGCGGTGAGGGCAGCGAAGAAGCAGTACTTTGCTGCCTCCATTCAGTCATCTTCTAACCGCCCAGCGGAACTTTATAAAGTTGTTCGGGGACTTTTACACTCTGGGCCTCAGAACGCAATAATACCATCAATAGCCCGCTGTAATGAGTTTGCGAGACACTTCCAAGATAAGATCACGAACATCCGCCGGGACCTTGACTCCAATATTGTAGCAGTTGAGCCTAATGAGGTGTCCGGAGCACAGTCTTGTCCTGTTTTATTGGATGAGTTTCAGTTGGTACAGCTCGAGGATGTGGACAAGGTGCTTGGACAGGTGCGGGCGACCACTTCTGCTCTGGATCCTTGCCCCTCATGGCTAATAAAAGCTAGCAGGAACGGAACAGCCGGATGGGCCAAGGAGGTGATCAATGCCTCCCTACGAGAGGGAGTGGTACCACCCTGCCTGAAACAGGCGGTGGTGAGACCGCTCCTAAAGAAACCCTCCTTGGACCCTGAAAATTTTGACAACTATAGACCGGTAGCAAATGTTCCGTTCTTGGGCAAGGTCTTAGAGCGTGTGGTCGCTCACCAGCTCCAGGCTCTCTTGGACGAAACTGATTATCTGGATCCATGTCAATCGGGCTTTCGGCCGGGGTTTGGTACAGAAACAGCCTTGGTCGCCCTGTATGATGACCTCTGTCGGGAGAAAGACAGAGAGAGTGTAACTCTGTTGGTTCTCCTTGATCTCTCAGCGGTTTTTGATACCATCGACCATGGTATCTTTCTGGGACGTCTTGCGGACTTAGGAGTTGGAGGCACTGCTTGGCAGTGGCTGTGCTTCTACCTCGAGAATCGTCTCCAGAAGTTGGTGCTTGGGGAGCATTACTCGAGCCCCTGGATACTCCAATATGGGGTCCCACAGGGTTCAGTTCTGTCCCCCATGCTCTTTAATATCTATATGAAGCCGCTGGGTGAGGTCATTAGGAGATTTGGAGTGCGTTTCCAGCAATATGCTGATGATACGCAGCTCTACTTCTCCTTTTCATCTTCCTCAGCTGAGGCTGTTAATGTACTAAACCGCTGCCTGGCCGCGATAATGGACTGGATGAGAGCTAACAAACTGAGACTCAATCCTGACAAGACTGAGATGCTGTTGGTGGGGGGGCTCTCTGCCCAGATGGATGATGTCCGACCTGCCCTAGATGGGGTTACACTCCCCCTAAACGAGCAGGTCCGTAGTTTAGGGGTCTTATTAGATCCGCTCCTGTCACTGGAGGCTCAAGTAGCCTCGGTGGCACGGAATGCGTTCTACCAGCTTCGGCTGGTAGCCCAACTACGACCCTATCTGGAGAGGGAGAACCTCGCCACAGTTATCCATGCTCTGGTAACCTCTAGATTGGACTACTGTAATGCACTCTACGTAGGGTTACCTCTGAAGACGGTTCGGAAACTTCAGCTGGTGCAGAATGCTGCGGCCAGAGTCCTTACTGGGACTAAAAAATTTGATCATATAACACCTGTTCTGGCCCAGCTGCACTGGCTACCAATATGTTTCCGGGCCAGATTCAAAGTGTTGGTTCTTACCTATAAAGCCCTTAACGGCATCGGACCGCAATACCTGGCGGAACGCCTCTCCCGCTATGTACCTACCCGGTCGCTGTGCTCGACGTCGAAGGCCCTTCTCCGTGTCCCAACGCATAAGGAGGCACGGAGAACGACAACTAGAGCTAGGGCCTTCTCGGTGGTGGCCCCCGAACTATGGAACGCCCTCCCTGACGAGATACGCCTGGCGCCTTCTTTGTTATCTTTTCGGCGCCAGGTAAAGACCTACCTCTTTGCCCAGGCATTTTAAAAAAATTTAAAAAAAATTAAAATTGAATTTAAATTTGGAAATTTTAATTGTTTTATTGTGTACTGTATTGTATTTACATCCGCATGTATTTTAATCTGTTTTATAATGCTGTTCACCGCCCTGGGAGCTTATTGCTATAGGGCGGTCTAAAAATGTAATAAAATAAATAAATAAATAAAAGGCATGGTTGAGTATTTTTAATTTTTTTTACCATGATCCTTCATATAAATATCCAGCTTTACTTCTAAATGTAAACCTTCTTTGATAAAATTGCTAACACTACATTACAACCTATGCTTTCTCTTTTTTAAGAAACAAAAATCTTCGTAAAATAAAATACTTTTTCAATATAGTTGTTTTTAAATTCTGCTTTGTAACACATAACTAATGAAAATGTGACCTCATTTTACTTTATGGATTACTCGCCAATGCATAAGGCTAATAGTAAGAAACACAGACCACCACTACCAATATGGAATTTATTTTTCCCCATAAGAATTAGGCAGGTCAGTTTGTTGTGATGTCTAATAAGAAAATGTGGATGTGTCCTGGCATTAGAAGTGTGAGAGTAAATTCTTGTAACATTTGGGTGCCCTTTATCAACATTTCTAGTGGGCACTAACTAAGAATTAAATATAATAATGCAACATGAAAACAGCTTATTTGGGATGGAAACTATGGTAAAGAGGATGTGGAGTAACTGTTTTGTCTCATTGCTTCTATTTTCATCAAGTGCTCTGCCTTTCCTCACTGATCAGGCATCATTGCAACATCCTTATACCTCAGTATCAGGAATCAGAATCAGGTTCTTAACACTAGGACCATGCTCAAAACTTTGCCAAATACAGGTGTCCCTCACAATGAGGAATGGTTGAGACACAGGCCTACAACCTGTAGGCTATATGCATGGAAACCAATCCCAATAATCAAACGGTTGGTCACTGAACACACTAAGACTGCTACAACTGCTACTAAAATAGATAAAACAAATCATATTCTGGAGTTTTCGACAAAGCAATAAAGAGACAGCTTGGAAGCAATGCCTCTTTTGTATCAGTTTCTTTTCATTTATACACAAGGACAGATTTCTGAGAAGGTGAGTGAAGAGAGAATTGAGGAAAGGGAAAAAAGCTTAGCAAGAAATGAAAATTAGCTAACTTATATACATATTGAGCATATGTTTGTGAGTATACATTTTTTTTCTTTCATACCGCACAGCTTCAGGAGTCTGAAGTACACATCAAACAAAACCTGTTGCTTTGATGTTGATAAAAAGTGCACTCTTTATCATTATAAAAATATTTGTACAGACTCTGTGACAAGAAAGATAGCTGCAGCTATATTAAACTCCAGCATGATCACCTGTATTAGGAAAACATCTCTTTATAGTGCTGGAATCTATTAGGTCCCAAGGATGCTGTCACAATAAACGAGGGAGAGACCGATGAAGGCAGAAAAAAATATATTTTTCAAAAACACAAACGAAACAATCCTAGCCACATTGATCTCTGTGGAAATGTTCCCAGGAACAGTGGGATCAAGGTTGGGCCAATGGTTTGTATTAAAGTGAAGCAATCAGGGAAATGCATGGGTTATTAGGCATATGTCAAACTTTCAGCTAGAAAACTGAACCAGTATACCTGGCTTATTCTTCCTATCTGCAAAATAAACAAAATAATCCAAGGCAAGAGAAAAGAAAAGAAATTTACAAAGGTCTTCCCTTACCTGTTCCATTGTTTCCAGTGGTCTGAATTGCAGCTTCAGGCCCCATAGTGTCATACTCTTCCTTCATTTCTTCTGTAATACAAGAATGCACATTTTCAGTTGACTGAATAGCCCTGCTAAAACAGCAAACAAATGGTAGTAATGAGAATAATTCTTTCAACAAAACCACAGAACAGGTCACTTGTAAATCTATGTACCATGACTTTGTTCAGGCAGTTTCATGAATTTTATTGTGTTATCTGAATTCCAAGCGCCAGTTTGCACAATATGAGTTTCTTCCAAGTGAGTAGTCCCAGTTGTTACTGTGTATGTATATGTGTGGACAAACGCAAGCATGAACTGGATGATTAGAGATGTGGCAGCACTTCCTATTGTCTTAGTTTGACAAAAAGGTATCACAAGAAGTGTTGCTACCACTACAGTAGGGCCCCGCTTTACAGCGCTTCACTTTACAGCGCTTCACTAATACAGCGGTCTCAATTAGACGCAATTAGACTAAAGCCCCACTCATACGGCGCTTGTTCCACTTCTACGGCCGTTTTCAGGCATCACGCGCCATTCTATTCAATGAGTTCTGCTTTACAGCAGCTTTCACTTTACAGCAGGGGTCTGGAACTTAACCCACCGTATGAGTGGGGCCCTACTGTATTCAGTTTCTTGGCAATCATATGCCAAAGGAAAGACAATAGTCATAGCTAAGTCCTAGAGCAGCTGCTCTGGAGGCAGAAGGTCCCAAATTCAATCCCCAGCAACTCCAGGTAAGGCTGGGGAAAGCTCGTGTCTGAAATCCTGAAGAACTGCTGCCAGGCAGAGTAAAGACAGTACTGAGCTAGATGGTCTGACTTGGAATATAAGGCAGCTTCCTATGAGAGACATGGCCCCAAGTTAATTACTTCACATGTTAAAATTGACAAGAAACAACAGAGACTTTTGACACCAATTAAGGGTTTTTGTGCTGGTCCCTGCGGCAATGGGCAAATATTCTTTTCTACCCAAATTGTTCATATAAAGGAAGCAGAGGTACATTATCTGAAATGACAACAAATACATATGAGATAACTCTTAATGGCAGTTTGTACAGCCAGTGTGTTGATGTGGCTAGAGTATAACCGGAGGCACCTGTGCTCAAATTCCTTCTCAGCCATGAAGCTGACTTGATGGCTTTGGTCAGCCACCAGCCTAATCTACCTCACAGATGTTATACCTGAGGAGAAGGAAGAAGATGACATATGTGTTGCTCTGAGCTCCTTGGAAGGGTAAGATAAAAATATACTTTAAAAAATTTTTATTCAATAATTAAAAAAAATATTTGCAGCTTCTTTTGCACTAGGATGTTCTAAACTTGGGATAATTCATCTTCTTGATTAACTTCCATCACTCTCAGTAATCCCAATAAGCCACAGAGTGTGTAAACTACATGCGCCTGATAGCACCTGAACCTTAGTTACTGTGTTTTTCATGAACTTCAGGTACTTTTCTCAGTCCTACAAATTACTGCAACTGATGGTTGCATTGATCATACAAAGGAGTTATTCTCATGGATGAAAAAAGTAGCAGTGAAAATTACAATATTAACAATATTAATATTACAATATTAAATGGTTCTTGGACCAATGATTTCACAATTTTGTCAATTAACAAGAAAGAAACTGTCATTTGACTACTGTCTTCCACAACTTTACTTTTGGAGAAAATACAAAATGCAGAAATGCATTAAGCTTTATAATGAGAGGGTAACTACAACGTTAGCATTAAGAGAGACCCTCGTTAACTTGTCTGACATGGTAAAATCCGCACCAACATATTTATTTGTCTGTAATACCAAGATAACACTGTGGCACTATGCCCACTTAGCTGTATTTTCCAAGTTAATTGATGTAGTAGCAGAGCAGGTCTTCAGGTTAGGTTGTCAGCTGTGTCTAGTATGTCTTCAGGTTGTGGGGAAATTCTAGGGATAGTATTATCCTAAAATAATTCCCACCACCAACTCATTGCAAAACAGAATGTATAAAACTGACTCTCCCAGTACGTCTTGACCCAATTACCTTCCAAGTCTGAATTCTGCATCCATATATCTGTTGGTAAGGAGCATAGCAATATGGGCCTATTGTGTGATATGTGAACAGGACCAGTTATATATGTCAATGAATGTTATCTAGAAAATTATTTCAAGAAATATGACAAATATCCAAATATTCTGCAAACAAAAGGAACCTATAAATAGGTAAATCTAGAAACAGACTTGTTAGGTAGTCTAGGGATAATGATTAAATTCTTGGTACATAGAACTTAAAATACTGGTTGTTGGGGGTACCAATTTGTTTATAATAATGATTTTTATGAGGATAGAAAATGGTACAACATTAATCTATTTCTGTAACAACTGTTGAAGAGGAGTGTAAATTTCATTCTGAAATTCTTGTAGTTTCTTGAAGTGTTCTATTTTTTTAGTAATTAGCTGGTAGAATCACAGGATATAATTGTGTCATTCTACTCAAAACGAAAGATGAACTGATGTATTTCGAAGCCTTATAACCAGAATACAAGATGGAGCTATAAATACACATTTTATTATTTTTTAGCTTAAAATAAAAGATTCTAAGTTAAAATATACCTGCAAAAACTGCTAATTTCTTCAGCCTGTATTGTTTACAGAGATTTGGCACTTTGCCTTCTCCATGGAACATTTTAATAGAATATCTTGATTCCAGAAACCTTTAGGAAAATCCATATATGTTGATAAAAGTTGTCAGCTGTGATACACAGTATTTCTTCTGTCAGCTTACCAGAAAGCTGAATCAAGGTACAGCACTTGTGAGAGGTTTAGTGCTGGATATAAATATACTGTAGCTTGTGTGGATTTTTTTTTCCTTCCTTGATCAGCTCATGTGATTTCTGGTAGAGTCACAAGTTTGTTTCCATCTGAAGGCACATCTACCCAGTCACCAAGGGGAAAAAAGCTAACAGTATTTTCTTCTTCTTCTTCTTCTTCTTTTTGCATAATAGTGGTGATGCTGTGTTTCCTTCCTAATTGTAATGCTGTGATGCTGTGTTTCGGCTGCGTTTCCTTCCTCACTGTAATTTTCTGCTGTTATACAGAAAAGTTACATTATGACCTAGCTGCTTCCCAAAATCTAATAAATACTCAAAACACAGAGAATGGTGCTTCTTGCTTTTCAGCAGGTCACAAAAGTACATAATGAAATTTGGGAGGGGTTTTTTCTTCTAAATGAATTCTTGCTGATCATCATCAAATTCTTTATCAGTCAAAACCCTGAATTTCTATGTGCTTTTATCTAGGTACGGTTTCTTTTTTTCTTTTTTTTACAATAATTTTTATTCAAATTTTCATAAAACATACAAAACAAAATCATAAAACATTCAAAGACAAAAAACAAAACAAAACAAAAATGATCGGTACGGTTTCTGTAGAAAGCAATTTTTACTTTACATCCCTTCAAATCTCAGAGAAACTCTTCCTTAACAGTATTGTGCATCCTCTCTTCAAAGCAAAATATTTTTCAAAGTTCAAATATAAATATGTGAGTTTATTTCTGATTTCACCAATAGTCATGTAATACAGGAAACCTCGCAAACAACTCTAATATAAAATCAGCAGCAATGAGACCAGAATCCCACATGCTGGTTCAGATCTATCAAATAAATCTATGAGTATGAGGGTTTATATTTATTTCATTTGAACTGACAGTAACAAAGGTTTGGGCAGATTTAGCTTTTGCATAGCACCTAAATTTTGCAGCCTGCATCTGACTAAGAGCAATGTGCCCGTCTAAGAACCCCAGAGTATATTTATTTTGAAAACACTTGTAAAAGTTTGCATTTTCCAGCCACCCCTGGGATAAAGGTTTGTAAAAATAAAGAGCACTTTCTTCCTTGAGATGAAGAATCCTTGAATAAGCAAAAAGAGGCCAAGATGCAGGTGATTTATTTAAGTCTGTGTCAGTGATAATGATGTCATGGTTTCCAGCACACTGTGTCCACCCCATTGTGGGACGAAAGAATGTCAAGGACAATTCTAAACACAAAACTTTGATTGTGCTGAAACCGGAAAGGCACAGTTAGAACTCCACTGCGCTCTTCAGTTCAAAACCTGCATCCTGCAGGCAAACTACAGAAAGCATGGGAGAAAGAGCGAGGGAGAGGGGGCTTATCTCAGAGTAAAGCTATGTGCTGAGGTACTGCAGTAGACAGTCAGGCACCAGGGATAAAACACAACTGAATAAGGCAGCCCCCAAATTAGAGTTATTGTCTATATTGTGCGTTTTGAACAATAAATAAGAAAAATATTTTATCACAAGAAAAAGTGTGTTATCTAAGAGTCAGGATAAACAATGAGTTGCTTTTTAAGACCAATCTCTTTTCATTAGACATCAAGGCACCACATCAGGGCACTTTTAGAACAATAAAAAAGACACAATAAATCATTACCAATCATTAGAACTAGACAGGTAATAGCAGAGTAACTTTCTTGGCCTATGTAATGAGGATAGCTAAATAGGATTAGGGATTTACAATTTATTTAATTATTAGAATGCTGTCTTATTTACAATAAAGGTAAGGAGCAAAAGGCAGCCTGTTCGTTTGTTCTGCAGGCTCCACTAATTCCAGGTGATCAAAGTCTGCAAGGCATTCCTATCACTTATTACAAATAGCATTCAGTACAAGAAGCAACTTTAATTATAAAATACTGAATTAAGATTCCACAGTTCCCATCCTTTCTTCGTACTATTTATCCTAATTTTTAAGAATTTTTTAGGAGTTTGGAACTATACATTTGTTATGTCATTATTAATTCCTTTTAAGGGTGAAAATCCTGGTAATTGGTCTTTACCCTTGATTTCCAGATATTAAAATTTAAAGCATCAGAACATTCATTCTTATAGTCCTGCATATCTAGTTCATTAACAAATATGAATAGCTAACACCAGCTCATTTAAATACTATGTTTTACATGAGTTCTCGCTACACTCTGTTTCTGTCACACTGCTCCCAAGAATCATTGGCTCTTATTATACATGTAAATGGCTATCATAAAAATAAAAATTTCATTTAAGATTGTTAATGACTTCTGCAGCAGTCAGACTTCCTTTAATGATCATCCTCTGCCCCTAATTAAACGTATTTATCTTTCAAGCATCTTTGGCTGAGTACTCCCTCATAGTTGAAAATCTAAAAAACCTTAAGTCTTAATGGATATAGCGATAAATGTTTATGTGTTGAATTGTAAGGATTCTAGAAAGCCTAACCAAAAACAAAATTGGAAGCTGCAAGACTAAAAAAAGAAGTTATTCTTTGTGAGGAGAGGGAAAAAAGAAAGATACCAAAGCACACTCAAAGTAGAGCAACATGCAGGTTTTAAGTGTACAGAGATAACACTATACCCCTAGCAAATTCCAAGCCCAAAGCCTTTTACAACATTTAAGTACAAAATATTTTATATTTCCCCAATCCTTTTTCCCCAAATGCAAATCACCAAGCATTGTCGCTATGCATTTGAACTGGCCTTGTTCATGAGCACCACTGAAATTAATGGAGCTTGCTTGGCACTACTGCCTAGAAGAATGCCTTCTTTATGAAGTCTCATTACCACTGGTGGTGTATACATGGCATTAATATCTGCAAAGAAAGAGTATTCTTGTCCATTAGTGGTAGTGGTTAACTATCAGTGGCAATCATATTACTATAGGGCAATTGTGACTTCACTGATGGACACCTCTGGAAATGTATAAATGACCAATGATGAAATCAAGGTTGCCGATAATATAGTGACCACCTTTTTGGCAAGTGGCATGCAGAGTTTCAAGTATGAGATGGTGCCACTCTAGTAGCGGCCCATGTGGTCAGGCTGCCCTCCTGACACTGGCATTGCTATAACTTATGTGGATTGGGCTGGGGTGAAGCAGGGCAGCAGTGAGGTTGGAACTGTGCAGGAGCCTGAGCCCTGATGGGAGTGCCAGAGAGGTTCCATCAGTGACCTGATCTCATACCTATCCTGTCCCATCCAGGCAAAGTGCAGCAAAACTAGTGGCAGGAGGGCAGCTCCACCCTTCCACACAAGCAACTCTTGTATCATTCAGTACCTATACAGCCCCTTATGGTAGGATTTCGCTCATTTTACTGAGTGAGTGCTAAAGTGGTAGGCATGACTGCAGCACTGATTCCATGGCATAATTAACCCCGCAGATCCTCCTGCTTCTCTCCAGGTGGTGCACCATAAATGACAGGTTCCTTTGTTTCTTTTGGCATGTGTGTCACCGTATAACCTGCTATGCCCTGGTATTAGTGCTATTTGATGACACAAGAGAGGCCACGTTTTCAGACACACAACTGTGCAAAAGACTCCAGTCATCTCCTCAGGTACTAACTGGTATAAATGTCTTGCATCTCAAACTTAACAAAGTTCTCAAGAAGATGCTGAGGAAACTCATTTCTTGAGATGCAAATTTTAGATAAGGGGTTTTCATCCAGAATGTGAGCCACCAAGTTTCACTTAATGTTATTTCCTGTATTTTTACTACACTTGGCTTAAGCCCATTCTTATTTCCCAGGAGAATCCTGCCAAATACTGGCAATCATTATCACATACTTAACTGTTAAATAATAAAAGAACTACCTGACCAGGTAGAAGTGTGAAATCTTATTTGCACTTAACAAAAGGAAATGATTAGATGGTTGAATGACAATGCAAGGTGTCAGACAGACTCTGAAACTATATTAAACTGATAAACAGCTCTACCGTTCTAAGCAGTGGTACAGCTCTGAATTTCTAAGTTCTTGTGTTATACTGTAGTCTATATGTGACATTTCTCTGTCTCTGTGTGTAACATAAAATATATATACTTCTTATAATGCCTACAGCCTCTGTGTATTTGATGGGCAATATTAAAGCAAAAAACAAAAACCTGACATATGATGCACACAAATGTAGATGGAGTTGTTTCCAAACAGAAATTTAATCCCTGCATAAAATACAAGGGCAGTAATGTGACCGAACAAGTATCTCCTCATAATCTGTCATCAGCACTTGTATCTCACTTCTGCCACACAAACACAGCTATGGGCATGGAAGGAAATGTATTCTGCTTATCTGCTTTGTGAACAACTAACTATTTTAGTCATAGCTTGAAGAGGCAGGTAGTACTGAAACTCCAGCCTTACCCGAACCATCCACAGAGGCTTGCAAGATCTCATTATGGTGCCAGGGGTGATCAACTCCACTTTCCCTCATCTCATCTTCCTCCTCCTCTCTTGGCATCAGTACTTGGCTCACATGTGGGGAAGACTCATGGTTGGGCACACTTGCAGGGCTAGGTTCCTGGTCCAGTACATTAATGATCCCATCGTCTTCAGCAATATGCAGCTTGTCTTCTTCATCTGTTTCCGAACCTGTTTCCACTACATTCTCATAGTTCAATACTGGGGAAAGAGCAGAATTGCATAAAATCACTTTCTATTTCTACTTATTTTTTAAAACATAATTCAGACATTCTTCATTAAATTGCATAATGTGATATGCAAAATATGACCA
>NC_084481.1:64670170-64677670 GCF_030035675.1 Rhineura floridana | reverse complement strand
TGCAAACCTCCTTCAAACATCCCCTTAAATACACTGGATATAACTAACTAAAGTAAAGTATTTGCCAAAATTACCATCAGTAGTGTAGTGCAAATTCAGAAGTTCAGGGTCTCTTCATGATAGCCATGCCACACACCCCTCACAGCCACGCCCCCTCGTCCCCCTTGCTCTCACTGTCATCTTGCGAGCCAATCAGCATGAAAGGAGAGGCTGTGTGTTAGCTATTGAGAAGAGTCTTCTAAGTGGCTGGCTCACCTCCTTTCATTCTGATTTTTTCCAATTGGCATAAAAGGGCAAGGACTCTTCTCAGTAGCTAACATGCTCCCTTTTCATGCTGATTGGTTTTGGCTTATACATTGGGACCCTGCTGCCAAAAAAGTAACAGGTCTACAACCCTGTGTCCCTGGATGACGACTACACCTGTGATTACCACCCACATCAGTGTAAGAATGTCATAACACACTCAGAAAGATTGCCTTATTAGAAGACAGCATTCTCCTGAAATGTTTCCCCTGCATCAACAGTGTAGGGGATACAATATACAGTGCAACAGAACCCATACATTTCTTATTGGTGCACTTAAATAACACAAATATACACAGATACCAAACAGAACATGTATAAACTAGTACTTTCCCCTCTGTTTAATATTGCTGTTCTGGATTATTTTATCCAGTTATGTCAAACTTCAAATTCATACCCGAATTTTAAACATCCAGCTCACATGGTTGTAAGCTCCTTGGAGGAAAGCAAGACACAAATGTGAATAACACACAATAATATTTTTCCTGACAGTAAAAAAAATGCCTTATTTCCTTTGAATTAATTGATTTCAGACCTTTAAAATGAGGGTGTGGAGACACCACCTTAGAGTTGTAGTGCCTGAATTTATGTTCCAGGAAAGTGTGGAAGTACACTCAATTAATTAGGTTAATTTTCGTTCTGATGTTTCATAAGGAACATCCCCTTTAAACAGGGGATGTCTGGCACATTTGCTCCATCAGAGGCAGTTGTCATAAAAATGGCATTTAGTCATTTAGTCAGTGTGAATGGCTGGGAAAGGTGCTAGTAAGAGCAATGCTTACTTTGAAGACTAGGGAGGCTTCCTGGCCTTGGTTTAGTAAATCTGACAACAATAAAGGAGTAAAGTTATAAAAGATTGACTTAAAATGATACCAAGTGATGAGGCTTTATTATTTAGAGCATTAAAAGGACAGACAAGAATAGGAAGTTCACTTTATTTTTAGTCTTTCCTCTTTACATCATTGGAGAAATCTAGAAATTTTCTAGATGACCACATCTAGAAAAAGAGGCCCATCTAAAGGATGCAGGAATAGTTTGGGTCTGTCATAGTGTATGTTCCTGTAATTTGTTAAGTCATGTTCTTAAATGCTCCTACAACACCTATAACACTGGGTGTGTGCTCTCCTAAAATCTAAACATTTCCATCCCTAAACAGCTTCTCCCCTAGCACGGTGTGGAAAGCTTGTTCAAATTATTTTAAAAACCCTAACTCCTGAAGATAAATGAGTGCACTCAGTGTTGCTTTGGGATAAATATGTAATTGAGCAAATTATTGTTAAAAATATTGACTAGATTAAGACAGGATATTGCTGAAACCAGAAAGCTGTTTTCATCATTTGGAAGAAGAAGGCTTCATTGATTAATGGCATATCAAAAAATTACATTTCTCAAATCACTTGGTCACTCTTAGCGTTCAAGCCCCATTTTTATTTTGGCAAAACATAAAACAAATAGAATTTATCTGAGATAATATGGTCATTTTACCTTAGTATAATCTAGGTTCTGGCTTGTTAACATGGAACTACCAGCAAAGTTTTGTCACAGGCAATTCTATAAATGTGCAACACATCTACATGCACTAGGCCCTGAGGCTGTCACAGGCTTTGTTTCATTGCTGTCTCAGATCAGGTGTCAACCATAACAGAGGCCTGCTCTATATGGTTCTGTTCCTGTCTCCTGCTTCCTTCCCCCAGCTAATTGTTACAAGCTTTCCTGTTTGTCTGTTCAGCCTGAAGTCCTCCTTGGCCATCCACAAGGTAACAGATGGTTTCAGGGTTCCAGAAATCCCATCCACCCAACTTTGCAGGTCTGCCCCCAGCATACTAATTATTTCTTTAACTTCTCTTTCCTAATAAACAGCCACATTGCTCTGCTGGAGATCTCCTTCCCCTTCCGGTCTCTACAAATCTCAGGGTCTCTTTTGCCGGCAGTCCTCCTACTGTACTCTACAAGAGTTGAATTATTGCCAAAACTTCTCTGGGGAATATAACTTACTTGCTTTTTCTGGAATACAAATTGAGGGGGCTATAAGGAATGCTTTGTTCCACTCATCTTCTATGTATTTTATAACTGCTGAAATTATTAGTACATTGTATATCTACTGGGTATCCATATGAATCCATAGTTTTAAGCAGAATAATGCTGATATATGCATTGACAGAATATAGTGAGCTTGCTCTAGCCTACGTGAAATGTTAGACTCTGGAGAATTTGGGAGAACGGTTGTTTGGCAGACAAAGGTTTGGCTGCACAACTGAATACCATAATTCTGATTCATAAACGCATCCTTGCTGTCCACTGTATTCTCCACTTGCACAAACTCATGACACATGCAAAACACTTTACAAGGACATTTCCTCAATTTTTTCACTGAGACAGCTGTGAAAGAGGCATGAGGCAGAAAAGTCTGGGCTGGGTTCAATATTAGGTTAGATTTATTTTTTATTATATCATTTAGTGAAGGAGCTTTTTCTTCAAAAATAAATTGCTTATGTTTAAATGCCTAATACCTCAAAGTCATTATTATTATTATTTATTAAATTTATATCCCACCCTTCCTCCCAGGTAGGAGCCAGGGTGGCAGAAACTTTCTGCAAATATGTATACTAGCAACAGCCATTTTAAATTGTTCTGTGTGGCTGATAACCTTTATGGGAGGCTGTTTGCCTGAAGTGATCTACCACTTCAAGAATCCTGTTTCCATCATTCTACTGCCATAAAAATATTTTAGTTGTATTCTACCATGCTGTTTCCCCAGGTAAAAGATTTACTAAGCGGAGGCACAAATATCGTGGACTAGGTTAAAATGACTACCACATGATGGCTCTTTATTCATTCTAGAAATGTACACCTAGGAGGTTTAGATCTGTCCAGCACTTAGTGTTTGATTGGTCACATACAGATTTCTGTGGCTTTTGTTAAAGAATCAACTAGAAGATTTTAAGCATTCTTGCAGGTATTCCCTAGAATAAGAAAAATTGGGTGAAAGTGCTGATATGGGGTGGGGTGGGGTGGGGAATTAAAATCTGTGAGTTTAAAGCTTGGAAGCCTTCAATGGAATTTTCAGGTATAAATTTTCAGTCTTTTTTCACATCCTTAGGGAAGGAACATAGAACAATATTAAAGACAAAAGTGTTAGCCTTGTTATGTTGCTTAGAGTGAAGAAAAATGGACACATCATTCTTTGTAAAGCAAGGATGGTTCCCATTTAATTATATGGATAGAGCAGCCTCTAGGAGAAAGTAGATCCTTGGTATAACCAGCCAGGTGAGTCTGATAAAAACTTTCTTGGTCTATCCCTAGGGAGAGTTAGCATTTGTCTTCAAAATAAACAGTCTAAGTGCTTGCTGGAGTTAAGGCCTAACATTGCTGCAGGTGAACTTCACTGCTTCTCATCAGTCAGACATTGAGCCCTTTTCCCTGACAAGGTGTGGATTTATGGGATGAGAGCAATATAATTTTCTCTTAGCTGCTGACTATGATGTGGTTCATTGCTTCTTGGGCTGTTTTGCTAACTCAAGAGCAGCAAGAAAGCTTACAAAGGAACCTTCAGGTGAACGGGACCGGGGGGGGGGCGTGAGAGAGAAAGGGTTTTCATAATGTGTAAAAAGAATAGAAATATAGGTATACAAATTATGAACATCAAATGCTCATCAGTCCTGGGAATTATACAACTGTGATGTAAGGAAAGAAAGACAAGTTCGACAAATGTTATCCTTTAGTAGCATAATGACAGAAACATTTGCTTCTGTATTTAAAGGTGATAATAGATAGATAGCTATTTAACTAAAGCTGTTTTACTAAAACTGAGCAAAATAGCAGAATATTTTAACAGAACTACATGAATTCTGACAATATGAACTTGACAGACAGAACAGCCTGGCCTGCCAGAGCTATTATAGTCTATTATGTAAATCCATATTTACTGAGAGTGTTCAAACTGTAGATTATTGAGTCTGGAGACTATAATGGGTTCTTTAGAGTGGTTGTGATCTATTGCATAACATACTTACTGTGTAAAGGTATTTGGATTTTTTAAAACATGCTAATCATGCTAATGTGCAGTTAGGGTATTTGATACTATGAATGGGC
This sequence comes from Rhineura floridana, assembly GCF_030035675.1. Classification (NCBI taxonomy): domain Eukaryota; kingdom Metazoa; phylum Chordata; class Lepidosauria; order Squamata; family Rhineuridae; genus Rhineura; species Rhineura floridana. The sequence continues at coordinate 64,673,275 of NC_084481.1, read as the reverse complement.
ACTATCAAAATAACAAACATTTTGAGCCATATGGGTCTCTGACATCAGTAATTTATGCTGCAGTCAGTAAGGTTTTTATCATCTAACTGGGCTGATTTTTAGTACTTAGATTATTTTTATATCACGAAAGCACCTTGGATTTAAAACAGGGAATAAAGGTTTGAATGTACCTAGTATGACCTGCACAGTGGCCTGGGAAAAATTGCTGCAGCTCTGTCTGCCTGTTTAAATGGAAATATATGTAGCCTCAGTGTCGCACATGCTTGTTCCCATATTACTGGCCTTTTCCTATTTTGGTCCATGTTAGACATGTACTTATTATGCCTCCAGCTGTGACTTTCTTTATGCATGTGAATGCAACGCCTATCTCCAACCATGCACAAAGGTGCATATCTGATTGCAAAATATGCCATGAGCATGCTGCCAGTAATGTTCTGTGGCATGTGCTGTCACCGGTGTGTTAAATAATTGGATTTGAGCATCTGTGCAAAGATGGCAGGAATTCTGAGAAAACTATGCCTGGAAAAAACTTAAGCTCTGACATGGCTGTTAGGTCTTTTTCTCTGAAGTCACAGGTAGGATAGAGTGATGAAAGGCCATGCAGCTTTCTTTCAGAACCAGGCTCTGGCATCACCTGTTTCAGATAAGCCATTGCTGTTCACTTTGAAAATACGGGAATTGTATTTGCTTTACATACAGGTTCTTGTGTTATTGTTATATGAAATTTAATCAATAAAATGTTTTTTTAATGGAAATACATTTTCTCAATATTTTTGGGTCTTGATTCACATCACCATTATTATATTCAGAGTCAGTCAAGCTTTGTCATACCTCAAATCATATTATTAGGCTGTTACCTTCCTGCACACCTGAAACTTTAAATCTAAGAATGATTCTATGGAATTGTTCTGAGTAAGGACTGCTTCTGACATCACAGGAATTGCAAGGTTGCTGCTACTCTGTTGCTTTCAGATATTATATTAACTTGTGGCATTACAGTGGTTCTGCTCCTGCTTACAGGGCTGTGTTCAGAAAGTAGCACTGGGAGACTGTTTCGGTTCCATGTCGTGCTATGAGGTACCACAGGGTACATACAATCTTGTCCCCAGAGCTGTTTAACATTTATATGAAGCCACTGGGTGCAGTCATTAGGAATTTGGGGGCAAAGTGTCATCAGTACACTGATACTACACACCTCTACTTCTCCATAACATTTGAATTATGAGAGGCTGTGCATGATCTGGACTGTTGCCTGGGCACAGTGGTGGACTGGATGAGGCCCAATAAACTGAGCTTGAACCCTGGGAAGATGGAACCACTGTGGGTTGATGGTTCCTGTGTCTGGCCAGTTTGTGTTTTCTGGATGGGATTGCACTCCCTCTGAAAGAACAGGTTTGGAATTTGTGGGTGTTCCTGGATCCATCTTTGTTGCTGGAGGCTCAAGTAGCTATGGCTGGTATGTTAGCTATGGCTGGCTTTGGACTAGGATAGACTGGCCATGGTGATTCATGCATTGGTAACCTCAAGATTAGATTATTGTAATGCGCTCTGTGTGGGTTACCCTTTGGTCTGATGTGGAAGCTCTAGCTGGTGCAAAATGCTGTGGCTAGACTATCATCAGAGTATAACTCCAATGGTCAAAAGCTTGCCCTGACTGCCCATATGCTACCAAGCCAAGTTCAAGATTCAAGGTTCTTGTATTAATTTATAAGATATTTAACAACTTAGGTCCAGGATACCTCAAGGACCATGTCTGATCACTGAGATCTTTGGAGAAGTCACTTATAGTACCACCCCTTCCCCCCCGGCTTGGATGCACAGCTCATATCCACCAGGAGCAGTATGTTCAGTATTATGGGTCCAATATTATGGAATCCCCTTCCAGTTGTGATCAGGCAGGCCCACTCCCTGCTGGACTTCCGGCACCTACTAAAGACTTTTTTATTCCAGCTTCCATTTTAACTGAATTCTAGTATTATTGTTTTAACCAGTTTTAATTTTCAATGTATTGTATTCCTGTACACTGCTTACAGATTATTGTAGTTAAGCAACATAAATTGTCTAAATAAATAAATAGCAACATTAATGGTGTCAGTGTGAAAACTATGGACTACAGCTGCCTTTATTATCAAGAACATTGGCAAGTTACACAACAATTTCAAAATGTTAAATATGTTCATAGTGAAACATTCAGTGTTTAAGCTTGGATGGGCTAGTATATAGAGATGAGTTTAATCAGCAAAATCTAAGTTCCAATCCCCTATGAATTTGGAAAATAGATGAATGGCTTCTTTAGCAAGTCACTGTAAATCTAACCCACCACACAGGTTTTGTGTGAGGATACAATGATGATAAAATAAGACATGAATATTTTGAAACTTACTCTAAACTTTTAGGGTAGGGTGAGAAAGAAAGCTAAAGCAATGCATTTTACACACTTCACATTTCGGTCTTCTTCAGCTGAAAATCACCATAATATTACTAGCAGCTTTTTTAAAGCATCTGAAATGTTATCCTGCATTCATGAATGAACTCGTACAAGTGAATGATTTACCACAGCTTTGCCATGAGATAAATGGGATATGTGAAAGCAACCTATGTCTATTCACACACTGTTACCTAAAAATTTTTTTTTAAAGTAGACAACATTTCTTCTGCAATACAACTGGAATGATGTTTATTACCTTACTTAATTGGCTATTGGTTATTACCCTTGAAGACGGTCCGGAAATTACAACTGGTACAGAATGCGGCGGCACGGTTGATTAAAAACAGCCGCTGCCGGGATCATATCACCCAGTGCTGGAAGATCTGCACTGGCTACCAGTTGTGTACCGAGCCCAATTCAAGGTGTTGGTGTTAACCTTTAAAGCCCTATACGGTGTTTGTCCAGTTTATCTAAAGGAGCGCCTCCAGCATCACCAAATGTGCCGCCTGACGAGATCTGCCTCACAAGACCTTCTCTCGGTCCCACCAGTTAAGACAGCTAGGCTGGTGCGGACCAGAGACAGGGCATTCTCAGTTGTGGCCCCCACCCTCTGGAACTCTCTGCCATATGACCTTCGCCATGCCCCCTCCCTGGTAGGTTTCCGCCAAGGATTGAAA